>NW_028270188.1:48560550-48618050 GCF_037043375.1 Chiloscyllium plagiosum
ACCCCTCCCCCCCCCTCCCCACCCCTCCCCCACCCTCCCCCCCCCTCCCCACCCTCCCCTCCCTCCCCACCCTCCCCTCCCTCCCCCTCCCCACTCTCCCCTGCCTCCCCTCCCCCACCCCTCCCCTCCCCTCCCCTCCCCACCCCTCCCATCCCCTCCCCACCCCTCCCCTCCCCACCCCCTCCCCACCCCTCCCCTCCCCACCCCACACCTCCCCTCCCCACACCTCCCCTCCCTCCCCACACCTCCCCTCCCTCCCCTCCCCCACCCTCCCCTCCCCACCCTCCCCTCCCCTCCCCCCCTCCCCTCCCTCCCCTCCCTTCCATCCCCCCCCTCCCCACCCTCCCCTCCACCCCTCCGCACCCACATCCCCTCCCTCCCCTCCCCCCCCTCCTCCCCTCCCCTCCCCCTCCTCCCCTCCCACCCTCCCCCCCCTCCCCCCCCTCCCCACCCTCCCCTCCCTCCCCACCCTCCCCCTCCCCTCCCCTCCACCCTCCCCTGCCTCCCCTCCCCACTCTCCCCCTGCCTCCCCTCCCCACCCTCCCCTCCCCACCCCTCCCCACCCCTCCCCACCCTCCCCCCCCCCTCCCCACTCCTCCCCACCCCTCCCCACCCTCCCCCCCCCTCCCCACCCTCCCCTCCCTCCCCACCCTCCCCTCCCCTCCCCTCCACCCTCCCCTGCCTCCCCCTCCCCACTCTCCCCTGCCTCCCCTCCCCACCCTCCCCTCCCCACCCCCTCCCCTCCCTCCCCACCCTCCCCTCCCCTCCCCTCCACCCTCCCCTGCCTCCCCTCCCCACTCTCCCCTGCCTCCCCTCCCCACCCCTCCCCTCCCCCTCCCCCTCCCCTCCCCCCTCCCCCTCCCCCCTCCCCTCCCCCTCACCTCCCCCTTCCCTCCCCCTCCCCCTCCCCCTCTACCCCCCCCCCTCCCCCTCTACCCCCCCCCTCCCCCTCTACCCCCCCCCTCCCCCTCTACCCCCCCCCTCCCCCTCTACCCCCCCCCTCCCCCTCTCCCCCCCCCTCCCCCTCCCCCCCTCCCCCTCCCCCCCCCCCTCCCCCTCCCCCCCCTCCCCCTCCCCCCCCCCCCTCCCCCTCCCCTCCCCTCCCCCCCCTCCCCTCCCCTCCCCCCCTCCCCTCCCCTCCCCTCCCCTCCCCTTCCCCCTCCCCTCCCCTCCCCTCCCCTCCCCTCCCCTTCCCCCTCCCCTCCCCTCCCCTCCCCCTCCCCCTCCCCCTCCCCTCCCCTCCCCTCCCCCTCCCCCTCCCCCTCTACCGCCCCCCCCGCCCCTCCCCTCCCCCCTCCCCCTCCCCTCCCCTCCCCCTCCCCCTCCCCCTCCCCTCCCCACTTCCCTCCCCCTCCCCCTCCCCCTCTACCCCCCCCCCTCCACCCCCCCCTCCCCCTCTACCCCCCCTCCCCCTCTACCCCCCCCCTCCCCCTCTACCCCCCCCTCCCCCTCTACCCCCCCCTCCCCCTCCCCCCCCCCCCTCCCCCTCCCCTCCCCCTCCCCCCCTCCCCTCCCCTCCCCTCCCCCCCTCCCCTCCCCTCCCCTCCCCCCCTCCCCTCCCCCCCTCCCCTCCCCTCCCCCCCTCCCCTCCCCTCCCCCCCTCCCCTCCCCTCCCCTCCCCCTCCCCCTCCCCTCCCCTCCCCCCCCTCCCCCTCCCCCTCCCCCTCCCCCTCCCCCTCCCCCTCTACCGCCCCCGCCCCCCTCCCCTCCCCTCCCCTCCCCCTCCCCTCCCCCTCCCCTCCCCTCCCCTCCCCTCCCCCTCCCCTCCCCCTCCCCCTCCCCCTCCCCTCCCCCTCCCCCTCCCCCTCCCCTCCCCTCCCCTCCCCCTCCCCCTCCCCTCCCCTCCCCTCCCCTCCCCTCCCCTCCCCTCCCCCTCCCCTCCCCTCCCCTCCCTCTCTCCTTCCCTCCCTCTCTTCTTCCCTCCCTCTCTCCTTCCCTCCCTCTCTCCTTCCCTCCCCTCCCTCTCTCCTTCCCTCCCCTCCCTCTCTCCTTCCCTCCCCTCCCCTCCCTCTCTCCTCCCTCTCTCCTCCCTCTCTCCTCCCCTCCCTCTCTCCTCCCTCTCTCCTTCCCCCTGTCCTTCCCTCCCCTCCCCTCCCCTCCCTCTCTCCTTCCCCCTCTCCTTCCCTCCCCTCCCCTCCCTCTCTCCTTCCCCCTCTCCTCCCTCTCTCCTTCCCCCTCTCCTTCCCTCCCCTCCCCTCCCCTCCCCTCCCTCTCTCCTCCCTCTCTCCTTCCCCCCTCTCCTCCACTCTCTCCCTTCCCCTCTCCTCCCTCTCTCCTTCCCCTCTCCTCCCTCTCTCCCCTCTCTCCTTCCCACCCTCTCTAACTTTTTCTGACACACACCTTCCCTTCCCACCCTCTCTAACTTTTTCTGACACACACCTTCCCAGAAAAAACACGCAAACTGCTTCCGACTCACTACTCGACAACTGTGAATTGCATTTGTGTAGCGCCGGGAATTACAAACTAAACCACATCCCCACTACACTCAAACTTATGTCTGTCCCGCTCCCTTTAATATCCCACCCAGTCTAATCCACACTCCCCCCTCACTTTAATATCCCACCCAGTCTAATCACACACTCCCCCTCACTCCCGCTTCCTTTAATATCCCACCCAGTCTAATCCTACTCTCTCCCCTCACTCCCCCCTCACTCCCCCCTCCCTTTATATCCCACCCAGTCTAATCCCACTCTCTCCCCTCACTCCCCGCTCCCTTTAATATCCCACCCAGTCTAATCCCACTCTCCCCCTCACTCCCCGCACCCTTTAATATCCCACCCAGTCTAATCCCACTCTCTCCCCTCACTCCCCGCTCCCTTTAATATCCCACCCAGTCTAATCCCACTCTCCCCCCCTCACCCCTTAATATCCCGCCCAGTCTAATCCCACTCTCTCCCCTCACTCCCCTCCCTTTAATAATCCACCCAGTCTAATCCCACTCTCCCCCTCACTCCCCCTCCCTTTAATATCCCACCCAGTCTAATCCCACTCTCCCCCCTCACACCCTTTAATATCCCGCCCAGTCTAATCCCACTCTCTCCCCTCACTCCCCCTCCCTTTAATAATCACCCAGTCTAATCCCACTCTCCCCCTCACTCCCCCTCCCTTTATTATCCCACCCAGTCTAATCCCACTCTCTCCCCTCACTCCCCCTCCCTTTAATATCCCACCCAGTCTAATCCACTCTCCCCCTCACTCCCCCGCACCCTTTAATATCCCGCCCAGTCTAATCCCACTCTCTCCCCTCACTCCCCCTCCCTTTAATAATCCACCCAGTCTAATCCCACTCTCCCCCTCACTCCCCCTCCCTTTAATATCCCACCCAGTCTATTCCCACTCTCTCCCTCACTCCCCCGCATCCTTTAATATCCCAGCCAGTCTAATCCCACACTCTCCCCTCACTCCCCCCTCCCTTTATTATCCCACCCAGTCTAATCCCACTCTCCCCCTCACTCCCCGCACCCTTTAATAATCCCACCCAGTCTAATCCCACTCTCTCCCCTCACTCCCCCCTCCCTTTATATCCCACCCAGTCTAATCCCACTCTCCCCTCACTCCCCGCACCCTTTAATATCCCTCCCAGTCTAATCCCACTCTCCCCCTCCACTCCCCCTCCCTTTAATAATCCACCCAGTCTAATCCCACTCTCTCCCCTCACTCCCCCTCCCTTTAATATCCCACTCAGTCTAATCCCACTCTCCCCTCACTTCCCCGCACCCTTTAATCGCCCAGTCTAATCCCACTCTCCCCCCTCACTCCCCACTCCCTTTAATATCCCCCCAGTCTAATCCCACTCTCTCCCCTCACTCCCCCGCACCCTTTAATATCCCACCCAGTCTAATCCCACTCTCTCCCCTCACTCCCCGCTCCCTTTAATAATCCACCCAGTCTAATCCCACTCTCCCCCTCACTCCCCCTCACTCCCCCTCCCTTTAATATCCCACCCAGTCTAATCCCACTCTTCCCCCCTCACTCCCCCGCACCCTTTAATATCCCTCCCAGTCTAATCCCACTCTCCCCCCTCACTCCCCGTTCCCTTTAATATCCCACTCAGTCTAATCCCACTCTCCCCCCTCACTCCCCGCTCCCTTTAATATCCCACCCAGTCTAATCCCACTCTCCCCCTCACTCCCCCGCACCCTTTAATATCCCACTCAGTCTAATCCCACTCTCCCCCCTCACTCCCTGCTCCATTTAATATCCCACTCAGTCTAATCCCACTCTCCCCCCTCACTCCCTGCTCCATTTAATATCCCACCCAGTCTAATCCCACTCTCTCCCCTCACTCCCCGCTCCCTTTAATATCCCACTCAGTCTAATCCCACTCTCCCCCCTCACTCCCTGCTCCATTTAATATCCCACCCAGTCTAATCCCACTCTCCCCCCTCACTCCCTGCTCCATTTAATATCCCACCTAGTCTAATCCCACTCTCTCCCCTCACTCCCCGCTCCCTTTAATATCCCACCCAGTCTAATCCTACTCTCCCCCCTCACTCCCCGCTCCATTTAATATCCCACCCAGTCTAATCCCACTCTCTCCCCTCACTCCCCGCTCCCTTTAATATCCCACCCAGTCTAATCCTACTCTCCCCCCCTCACTCCCCGCTCCATTTAATATCCCACCCACTCTTCCCCCCTCGCTCCCCGTTCCCTTTAATATCCCACCCAGTGTATTCCCACTCTCCCCCTCACTCCCCGCACCCTTTAATATCCCACCCAGTCTAATCCCACTCTCCCCCCTCACTCCCCACTCCCTTTAATATCCCACCCAGTCTAATCCCACTCTCCCCCCTCACTCCCCGCACCCTTTAATATCCCGCCCAGTCTAATCCCACTCTCCCCCCTCACTCCCCACTCCCTTTAATATCCCACCCAGTCTAATCCCACTCTCCCCCCTCACCCCCCACTCCCTTTAATATCCCACCCAGTCTAATCCCACTCTCCCCCCTCACTCCCCACTCCCTTTAATATCCCACCCAGTCTAATCCCACTCTCCCCCCTCACTCCCCCGCACCCTTTAATGTCCCACCCAGTCTAATCCCACTCTCCACACTCACTCCCCGCTCCCTTTAATATCCCACCCAGTTTAATCCCACTCTCCCCCCTCACTCCCCACTCCCTTTAATATCCCACCCAGTCTAATCCCACTCTCCCCCCTCACTCCCCGCTCCCTTTAATATCCCACTCAGGCTAATCCCACTCTCCCCCCTCACTCCCCACTCCCTTTAATATCCCACTCAGGCTAATCCCACTCTCCCCCCTCACTCCCCACTCCCTTTAATATCCCACCCAGTCTAATCCCACTCTCCCCCTCACTCCCCGCTCCCTTTAATATCCCACTCAGGCTAATCCCACTCTCCCCCCTCACTCCCCACTCCCTTTAATATCCCACCCAGTCTAATCCCACTCTCCCCCCTCACTCCCCGCTCCCTTTAATATCCCACCCAGTCTAATCCCACTCTCCCCCCTCACTCCCCACTCCCTTTAATATCCCACTCAGTTTAATCCCACTCTCCCCCCTCACTCCCCACTCCCTTTAATATCCCACTCAGGCTAATCCCACTCTCCCCCCTCACTCCCCACTCCCTTTAATATCCCACCCAGTCTAATCCCACTCTCCCCCCTCACTCCCCGCTCCCTTTAATATCCCACTCAGGCTAATCCCACTCTCCCCCCTCACTCCCCACTCCCTTTAATATCCCACCCAGTCTAATCCCACTCTCTCCCCTCACTCCCCGCTCCCTTTAATATCCCACTCAGGCTAATCCCACTCTCCCCCCTCACTCCCCACTCCCTTTAATATCCCACCCAGTCCAATCCCACTCTCCCCCACTCTCCCCCTCACTCCCCACACCCTTTACTATCCCACCCAGTCTGAACGTACATCCAAGCTGTCTGATAGCACAGGCTATCGGGGTGAATGGCCTGGGCGTATTGTTCCAATGCTGTGTAGGGGTTGTGGTTGAGTATTCCGGGGTGGGGGTTTGGGTGGAGTGGGGGCTGTGCTACAGACGGACAGTCTGTCTCAAAAAGGGGAAATAATTGGACGTTATCCCATGAATGAGGAAGTGGTAGTGTCTCAGTCCTTCCTCTTGTTTAGGTTCTGGGTTGGTGTGAGAGTGAGTCTCTCCATGTCGCAGTGTGTGTGTGTGAGTGTGGGTGTGAGGGGTGTGTGTGTATGTCTGTATGTGGGTGAGTGTGTGGGGTGTGTGTCTGTGTATGAGGAGTGTGGGGTATGTATGTCTGTATGTGGGTGTGTGTGTGTGGGGTGTGTATGTCTGTATGTGGGTGAGTGTGTGGGGTGTGTATGTCTGTGTGTGGGGTGTGTGTCTGTGTATGAGGAGTGTGGGGTGTGTGTGTCTGTATGTGGGTGAGTGTGTGGGGTGTGTATGTCTGTGTATGAGGAGTGTGGGGTGTGTATGTCTGTATGTGGGTGTGTGTGTGTGGGGTGTGTGTGTCTGTATGTGGGTGAGTGTGTGGGGTGTGTATGTCTGTGTATGAGGAGTGTGGGGTGTGTATGTCTGTATGTGGGTGTGTGTGTGTGGGGTGTGTATGTCTGTATGTGGGTGAGTGTGTGTGGGGTGTGTATGTCTGTATGTGGGTGTGTGTGTGGGTGTGTATGTCTGTGTATGAGGAGTGTGGGGTGTGTATGTCTGTATGTGGGTGTGTGTGTGTGGGGTGTGTATGTCTGTATGTGGGTGAGTGTGTGTGGGGTGTGTATGTCTGTATGTGGGTGTGTGTGTGTGGGGTGTGTATGTCTGTATGTGGGTGTGTGTGTGTGGGGTGTGTATGTCTGTATGTGGGTGAGTGTGTGGGGTGTGTATGTCTGTATGTGGGTGAGTGTGTGGGATGTGTATGTCTGTATGTGGGTGAGTGTGTGGGGGGTGTGTATGTCTGTATGTGGGTGAGTGTGTGGGGTGTGTATGTCTGTATGTGGGTGAGTGTGTGGGGTGTGTATGTCTGTATGTGGGTGAGTGTGTGTGGGGTGTGTATGTCTGTATGTGGGTGTGTGTGTGTGGGGTGTGTATGTCTGTATGTGTGTGTGTGTGTGGGGGGGTGTGTATGTCTGTATGTGGGTGAGTGTGTGGGGTGTGTATGTCTGTGTATGAGGAGTGTGGGGTGTGTATGTCTGTATGTGGGTGTGTGTGTGTGGGGTGTGTATGTCTGTATGTGGGTGTGTGTGTGTGGGGTGTGTATGTCTGTATGTGGGTGAGTGTGTGGGTGTGTATGTCTGTGTATGAGGAGTGTGGGGTGTGTATGTCTGTATGTGGGTGTGTGTGTGTGGGGTGTGTATGTCTGTATGTGTGTGTGTGTGTGGGGGGTGTGTATGTCTGTATGTGGGTGAGTGTGTGGGGTGTGTATGTCTGTGTATGAGGAGTGTGGGGTGTGTATGTCTGTATGTGGGTGTGTGTGTGTGGGGTGTGTATGTCTGTATGTGGGTGTGTGTGTGTGGGGTGTGTATGTCTGTATGTGGGTGAGTGTGTGGGGGGTGTGTATGTCTGTATGTGGGTGAGTATGTGGGGTGTGTGTCTGTTTGTGTATGAGGAGTGTGGGGTGTGTATGTGTGTGTTATGAGGGGTGTGTGTGTATGTCTGTGTGTGGGTGAGTGTGTGGGGTGTGTATGTCTGTGTGTGGATGAGTGTCTGGGGTGTGTATGTCTGTGTGTGGGTGAGTGTGTGGGGTGTGTATGTCTGTGTATGAGGAGTGTGGGGTGTGTATGTCTGTGTGTGGGTGAGTGTGTGGGGTGTGTATGTCTGTGTTATGAGGGCTGTGTGTGTGTATGTCTGTGTATGGGGTGTGTATGTGTGTTATGAGGGGTGTGTGTGTGTGTCTGTGTATGGGGTGTGTGTGTGTTAAGACGGGTGTGTGTGTATGTCTGTGTGTGGGTGAGTGTATGGGGTGTGTATGTCTGTGTTGTGAGGGGTGTGTGTGTGTATGTCTGTGTGTGGGTGAGTGTGTGGGGTGTGTATGTCTGAATGTGGGGTGTGTATGTGTGTGTGTTATGAGGGGTGTGTGTGTGTGTGTATGTCTGTGTGTGGGTAGGTGTGTGTGTGTATGTCTGTGTGTGGGTAGGTGTGTGTGTGTGTATGTCTGTGTGTGGGTGAGTGTGTGGGATGTGTATGTCTGTGTGTTATGAGGGGTGTGTGTGTGTATGTCTGTGTATGGGTTGTGTATGTGTGTTATGAGGGGTGTGTGTGTGTGTCTGTGTATGGGGTGTGTGTGTGTTAAGACGGGTGTGTGTGTATGTCTGTGTGTGGGTGAGTGTATGGGGTGTGTATGTCTGTGTTGTGAGGGGTGTGTGTGTGTATGTCTGTGTGTGGGTGAGTGTGTGGGGTGTGTATGTCTGAATGTGGGGTGTGTATGTGTGTGTGTTATGAGGGGTGTGTGTGTGTGTGTATGTCTGTGTGTGGGTAGGTGTGTGTGTGTATGTCTGTGTGTGGGTAGGTGTGTGTGTGTGTATGTCTGTGTGTGGGTGAGTGTGTGGGATGTGTATGTCTGTGTGTTATGAGGGGTGTGTGTGTGTATGTCTGTGTATGGGTTGTGTATGTGTGTTATGAGGGGTGTGTGTGTGTGTCTGTGTATGGGGTGTGTGTGTGTTAAGACGGGTGTGTGTGTATGTCTGTGTGTGGGTGAGTGTATGGGGTGTGTATGTCTGTGTGTGGGGTGTGTATGTCTGTGTGTGGGGTGTGTATGTCTGTGTTATGAGGGGTGTGTGTGTGTATGTCTGTGTGTGGGTGAGTGTGTGGGGTGTGTATGTCTGTGTGTGGGGTGTGTATGTCTGTGTGTGGGGTGTGTATGTCTGTGTTATGAGGGGTGTGTGTGTGTGTATGTCTGTGTGGGTGTGTGTGTGTGTGTGTATGTCTGTGTGTGGGTAGGTGTGTGTGTGTGTATGTCTGTGTGTGGGTGAGTGTGTGGGATGTGTATGTCTGTGTGTTATGAGGGGTGTGTGTGTGTATGTCTGTGTGTGGGTGAGTGTGTGGGGTGTGTATGTCTGTGTGTGGGTGAGTGTGTGGGGTGTGTATGTCTGTGTGTGGGTGAGTGTGTGGGGTGTGTATGTCTGTGTGTGGGTGAGTGTGTGGGGTGTGTATGTCTGTGTGTGGGTGAGTGTGTGGGGTGTGTATGTCTGTGTTATGAGGGGTGTGTGTGTGTATGTCTGTGTGTGGGTGAGTGTGTGGGGTGTGTATGTCTGTGTGTGGGTGAGTGTGTGGGGTGTGTATGTCTGTGTGTGGGTGAGTGTGTGGGGTGTGTATGTCTGTGTGTGGGTGAGTGTGTGGGGTGTGTATGTCTGTGTTATGAGGGTGTGTGTGTATGTCTGTGTGTGGGTAGGTATGTGTGTGTGTATGTCTGTGTGTGTGTGTCTGTGTGTGTGGTGTGTATGTCTGTGTGTTATGAGGGGTGTGTGTGTGTATGTCTGTGTGTGGGTGGGTGTGTGGGGTGTGTATGTCTGTGTTATGAGGGGTGTGTGTGTATGTGTGTGTGGGTGAGTGTGTGGGGTGTGTATGTCTGTGTGTGGGTGAGTGTGTGGGGTGTGTATGTCTGTGTGTTATGAGGGGTGTGTGTGTGTATGTCTGTGTGTGGGTGAGTGTGTGGGGTGTGTATGTCTGTGTTATGAGGGGTGTGTGTGTATGTGTGTGTGGGTGAGTGTGTGGGGTGTGTATGTCTGTGTGTGGGGGGTGTGTATGTCTGTGTGTGTGGGTGAGTGTGTGGGTGTATGTTGGGGGGTATGTCTGTGTGTGTGCATGTTGGGGGATATGTCTGGGTGAGTGTGTGTGTGTGTTTGGGGGGGTATGTCTGGGTGAGTGTGTGTGTGTGTTGGGGGAGTATGTCTGGGTGAGTGTGTGGGTGTGTTGGGGGGGTATGTCTGGGTGAGTGTGTGGGTGTGTGTTGGGGGGGTATGTCTGGGTGAGTGTGGGTGTTTGTTGGGGGGTATGTCTGGGTGAGTGTGTGGGTGTGTTGGGGGGGTATGTCTGGGTGAGTGTGTGTGTGTGTGTTGGGGGGGTATGTCTGGGTGAGTGTGGGTGTTTGTTGGGGGGTATGTCAGGCTGAGTGTGTGGGTGTGTGTTGGGGGGGTATGTCTGGGTGAGTGTGGGTGTTTGTTGGGGGGTATGTCTGGGTGAGTGTGTGGGTGTTTGTTGGGGGGGTATGTCTGAGTGTGTGTGGGTGTGTGTGTTGGGGGAGAATGTCTGTGTGTGGGTGTGTGTGTTGGGGGGTTATGTCTGGGTGTGTGTGTGTGTGTGTTGGGGGGTTATGTCTGGGTGTGTGTGTGTGTTGGGGGGTTATGTCTGGGTGTGTGTGTGTTGGGGGGTATGTCTGGGTGTGTGTGTGGGTGTGTTTGGGGTTATGTCTGGGTGAGTGTGTGTGTGTTGGGGGGTTATGTCTGGGTGAGTGTGTGTGTGTTGGGGGGGTATGTCTGAGTGTGTGTGTGTTGGGGGGTATGTCTGAGTGTGTGTGTGTTGGGGGGTATGTCTGGGTGAGTGTGTGTGTATGTTGTGGGGGTATGTCTGGGTGTGTGTGTGTGTGTGTGTTGGGGCGTATGTCTGGGTGAGTGTGTGGGTGTGTGTTGGGGGGGTATGTCTGAGTGAGTGTATGTTTGGGGGGTATGTCTGGTTGAGTGTGTGTGTGTGTTGGGGGGTATGTCTGAGTGTGTGTGTGGGTGTGTTGGGGGTATGTCTGGGTGTGTGTGTGGGTGTGTGTTTGGGGGGTATGTCTGGGTGAGTGTGTATGTGTTTGGGGTATGTCTGGGTGCGTGTGTGTGTGTGTTGGGGGGGTATGTCTGGGTGAGTGTGTGGGTGTGTGTGTTGGGGGGTATGTCTGGGTGAGTGTGTGGGTGTGTTGGGGGGGTATGTCTGGGTGAGTGTGTGGGTGTGTGTGTTGGGGGGGTATGTCTGAGTGTGTGTGTGTGTTGGGGGGGTATGTCTGGGTGTGTGTGTGGGTGTGTGTTTGGGGGGTATGTCTGTGTGTGTATGTTGGGGGGTATGTCTGAGTGAGTGTGTGGGTGTGTGTTGGGGGGGTATGTCTGTGTGTGTATGTTGGGGGGTATGTCTGGGTGAGTGTGTGTGTGTGTTGGGGGGTATGTCTGGGTGAGTGTGTGGGTGTGTTGGGGGGGTATGTCTGGGTGAGTGTGTGGGTGTGTGTGTTGGGGGGGTATGTCTGAGTGTGTGTGTGTGTGTGTTGGGGGGGTATGTCTGGGTGTGTGTGTGTGTTGGGGGGGTATGTCTGAGTGTGTGTGTGTGTGTGTTGGGGGGGTATGTCTGGGTGTGTGTGTGGGTGTGTGTTGGGGGGTATGTCTGGGTGAGTGTGTGTGTGTGTTGGGGGGGTATGTCTGGGTGTGTGTGTGTTGGGGGGGTATATCTGGGTGTGTGTGTGGGTGTGTGTTGGGGGGTATGTCTGGGTGTGTGTGTGGGTGTGTGTTGGGGGGGTATGTCTGAGTGAGAGTGTGTGTGTGTGTGTGTGTGTGTGTTGAGGGGTATGTCTGGGTGTGTGTGTGGGTGTGTGTTGGGGTGTATGTCTGGGTGTGGGTGTGTGTTGGGGTATGTCTGGGTGTGTGTGTGTGTTGGGGTATGTCTGGGTGAGTGTGTGGGTGTGTGTTGGGGGGTATGTCTGGGTGAGTGTGTGTGTGTTGGGGGGTATGTCTGGGTGAGTGTGTGGGTGTGTGTTGGGGGGTATGTCTGGGTGCGTGTGTGGGTGTGTGTTGGGGGGGTATGTCTGGTTGTGTGTGTGGGTGTGTGTTGGGGGGGTATGTCTGGGTGTGTGTGTGTGTTGGGGTATGTCTGGGTGTGTGTGTGGGTGTGTGTTGAGGGGTATGTCTGGGTGAGTGTGTGGGTGTGTGTTGAGGGGTATGTTTGGGTGAGTGTGTGTGTGTTGGGGGGTATGTCTGGGTGAGTGTGTGGGTGTGTGTTGGGGGGGTATGTCTGGGTGTGTGTGTGTGTTGGGGTATGTCTGGGTGTGTGTGTGTGTTGGGGGTGTATGTCTGGGTGAGTGTGTGGGTGTGTGTTGAGGGGTATGTTTGGGTGAGTGTGTGTGTGTTGGGGGGTATGTCTGGGTGAGTGTGTGGGTGTGTGTTGGGGGTATGTCTGGGTGTGTGTGTGGGTGTGTGTTGGGGGGGTATGTCTGGGTGCGTGTGTGGGTGTGTGTTGGGGGGGTATGTCTGGGTGTGTGTGTGTGTTGGGGTATGTCTGGGTGTGTGTGTGGGTGTGTGTTGGGGGGGTATGTCTGGGTGCGTGTGTGGGTGTGTGTTGGGGGGGTATGTCTGGGTGTGTGTGTGTGTTGGGGTATGTCTGGGTGTGTGTGTGGGTGTGTGTTGGGGGGGTATGTCTGGGTGCGTGTGTGGGTGTGTGTTGGGGGGGTATGTCTGGGTGTGTGTGTGTGTTGGGGTATGTCTGGGTGTGTGTGTGTGTTGGGGGTGTATGTCTGGGTGAGTGTGTGGGTGTGTGTTGAGGGGTATGTTTGGGTGAGTGTGTGTGTGTTGGGGGGTATGTCTGGGTGAGTGTGTGGGTGTGTGTTGGGGGTATGTCTGGGTGTGTGTGTGGGTGTGTGTTGGGGGGGTATGTCTGGGTGCGTGTGTGGGTGTGTGTTGGGGGGGTATGTCTGGGTGTGTGTGTGTGTTGGGGTATGTCTGGGTGTGTGTGTGGGTGTGTGTTGGGGGGGTATGTCTGGGTGCGTGTGTGGGTGTGTGTTGGGGGGATATGTCTGGGTGCGTGTGTGGGTGTGTGTTGGGGGGGTATGTCTGTGTGTGTGTGTGTGTTGGGGTATGTCTGGGTGTGTGTGTGGGTGTGTGTTGGGGGGTATGTCTGGGTGAGTGTGTGTGTGTTGGGGGGTATGTCTGGGTGAGTGTGTGGGTGTGTGTTCGGGGGTATGTCTGGGTGTGTGTGTGGGTGTGTGTTGGGGGGTATGTCTGGGTGTGTGTGTGTTGGGGGGGTATGTCTGGGTGAGAGTGTGTGTGTGTGTGTGTGTTGAGGGGTATGTCTGGGTGTGTGTGTGGGTGTGTGTTGGGGGGTATGTCTGGGTAAGGGTGTGTGTGTGTGTGTGTGTGTGTTGAGGGGTATGTCTGGGTGTGTGTGTGGGTGTGTGTTGGGGGGGTATGTCTGAGTGTGTGTGTGTGTGTGTGTGTTGGGGGGGTATGTCTGGGTGTGTGTGTGGGTGCGTGTTGGGGGGTATGTCTGGGTGTGTGTGTGGGTGTGTGTTGGGGGGTATGTCTGGGTGTGTGTGTGTTGGGGGGGTATGTCTGGGTGTGTGTGTGGGTGTGTGTTGGGGGGGTATGTCTGGGTGAGAATGTGTGTGTGTGTGTGTTGAGGGGTATGTCTGGGTGAGAGTGTGTGTGTGTGTGTGTGTGTTGAGGGGTATGTCTGGGTGTGTGTGTGGGTGTGTGTTGGGGGGGTATGTCTGAGTGTGTGTGTGTGTGTGTTGGGGGGGTATGTCTGGGTGTGTGTGTGGGTGCGTGTTGGGGGGTATGTCTGGGTGTGTGTGTGGGTGTGTGTTCGGGGGTATGTCTGGGTGTGTGTGTGGGTGTTGGCTGGGTATGTCTGGGTGTGTGTGTGGGTGTGTGTAGGGGGTGTATGTCTGGGTGCGTGTGTGTGTGTGTGTTGGGGGGGTATGTCTGGGTGCGTGTGTGGGTGTGTGTTGGGGGTGTATGTCTGGGTGTGTGTGTGGGTGTGTGTTGGGGGGTATGTCTGGGTGCGTGTGTGGGTGTGTGTTGGGGTGGGGGGTATGTCTGGGTGGGTGTGTGTTGGGGGGGTATGTCTGGGTGTGTGTTGGGGGTGTGTGTGGGGGTGTGTTGGGGGTGTATGTCTGGGTGTGTGTTGGGGGTGTATGTCTGGGTGTGTGTGTGGGTGTGTGTTGGGGGTGTATGTCTGGGTGTGTGTGTGGGTGTGTGTTGGGGGTGTATGTCTGGGTGTGTGTGTGGGTGTGTGTGTTGGGGGTGTATGTCTGGGTGTGTGTGTGGGTGTGTGTTGGGGGTGTATGTCTGGGTGTGTGTGTGGGTGTGTGTTGGGGGTGTATGTCTGGGTGTGTGTGTGGGTGTGTGTTGGGGTGGGGGTATGTACTTGGCTGTATTTATTGTCCAGTTTCAGTGGAGATGCTGAAGGGCTCCTTGGGATCATTGTCGTTTGGGGTTGGGGTTGGGGTTGGGGTTGGGGTGGGGTTGGGGTTGGGACCGTGACCACCTTCCCTCACAATGTCCCTTCACTTCCTTCCAAACATGGCCCTGTCCAAACCCCAGCGGCCAGCGACCATTCCAACATCCACACAGAGGCTATGGGGACACAAACTGGCAATACAAATGCAGGTTGTTGTTGGTGTGAGAGTCAGCTCAGACTGAGGGAGAGAAAGTTTGCATCGTTTCACTGGCTCTGGAAATGTAGTGAAAGGGAGACATACAATCAGGCACAGCAAGATCCCGCACAGTGATTATAATAATGACCAGGGTCAGGTGTTTGTCTCTAGTTCAATTAGTTAATGACAGTGCCCGCTCCCTCAGCACTGACCCTCTGACAGTGCCCACTCCCTAAGCACTGACCCTCCGACAGTGCGGCACTCCCTCAGCACTGACCCTCCGACAGTGCGGCGCTCCCTCAGCACTGACCCTCTGACAGTGCCCACTCCCTAAGCACTGACCCTCCGACAGTGCGGCACTCCCTCAGCACTGACCCTCCGACAGTGCCCGCTCCCTCAGCACTGACCCTCTGACAAGGCCCACTCCATCAGCACTGACCCCCCGACAGTGCCCGCTCCCTCAGCACTGACCCTCCGACAGTGCCCGCACCCTCAGCACTGACCCTCCGACAAGGCCCACTCCCTCAGCACAGACCCTCCGACAGTGCCCGCACCCTCAGCACTGACCCTCCGACAAGGCCCACTCCCTCAGCACAGACCCTCCGACAGTGCCCGCACCCTCAGCACTGACTCTCCGACAGTGCCCACTCCCTCAGCACTGACCCTCCGACAGTGCCCGCTCCCTCAGCACTGACCCTCCGACAGTGCGGCGCTCCCTCAGCACTGACTCTCCGACAGTGCCCACTCCCTCAGCACTGACTCTCCGACAGTGCCCACTCCCTCAGCACTGACTCTCCGACAGTGCCCGCTCCCTCAGCACTGACCCTCCGACAGTGCGGCACTCCCTCAGCACTGACTCTCCGACAGGGCCCACTCCCTCAGCACTGACCCTCCGACAGTGCCCACTCCCTCAGCACTAACCCTCCGACAGTGCCCGCTCCCTCAGCGCTGACCCTCCGACAGCGCCCACTCCCTCAGCACTGACCCTCCGACAGTGCGGCACTCCCTCAGCACTGACCCTCTGACAGTGCGGCGCTCCCTCAGCACTGACCCTCCGACAGTGCCCACTCCCTAAGCACTGACCCTACGACAGTGCCCGCTCCCTCAGCGCTGACCCTCTGACAGTGCCCGCTCCCTCAGTGCAGACCCGCTGACAGTGCCCGCTCCCTCAGCGCTGACCCTCTGACAGTGCCCGCTCCCTCAGTGCAGACCCGCTGACAGTGCCCGCTCCCTCAGCGCTGACCCTCTGACAGTGCCCGCTCCCTCAGCGCTGACCCTCTGACAGTGCTCGCTCCCTCAGCGCTGACCCTCTGACAGTGCTCGCTCCCTCAGCGCTGACCCTCTGACAGTGCCCGCTCCCTCAGCGCTGACCCTCTGACAGTGCTCGCTCCCTCAGCGCTGACCCTCTGACAGTGCCCGCTCCCTCAGCGCTGACCCTCTGACAGTGCTCACTCCATCAGCGCTGACCCTCTGACAGTGCTCACTCCATCAGCGCTGACCCTCCGACAGTGCGGCACTCCCTCAGCGCTGACCCTCTGACAGTGCGGCACTCCCTCAGCGCTGACCCTCTGACAGTGCCCGCTCCCTCAGCACTGACCCTCCGACCGTGCGGCGCTCCCTCAGCACAGACCCTCCGACAGTGCAGCACTCCCTCAGCACTGACCCTCCGACAGGGCCCACTCCCTCAGCACTGACCCTCCGACAGTGCCCACTCCCTCAGCACTGACCCTCCGACAGTGCCCACTCCCTCAGCACTGACCCTCCGACAGTGCCCACTCCCTCAGCACTGACTCTCCGACAGTGCGGCACTCCCTCAGCACTGACCCTCCGACAGGGCCCACTCCCTCAGCACTGACCCTCCGACAGGGCCCACTCCCTCAGCACTGACCCTCCGACAGGGCCCACTCCCTCAGCACTGATCCTCCGACAGTGCGGCACTCCCTCAGCACTGACCCTCCGACAGTGCAGCCCTCCCTCAGCACTGACCCTCCGACAGTGCAGCCCTCCCTCAGCACTGACCCTCCGACAGTGCCCGCTCCCTCAGCGCTGACCCTCCGACAGCGCCCACTCCCTCAGCACTGATCCTCCGACAGTGCGGCACTCCCTCGGCACTGACTCTCCGACAGTGCGGCACTCCCTCAGCGCTGACCCTCTGACAGTGCCCGCTCCCTCAGCGCTGACCCTCTGACAGTGCCCGCTCCCTCAGCGCTGACCCTCTGACAGTGCCCGCTCCCTCAGCACTGACCCTCCGACAGTGCCCCACTCCCTCAGCACTGACCCTCCGACAATGCCCACTCCCTCAGCACTGACCCTCCGACAGTGCCCACTCCCTCAGCACTGACCCTCCGACAGCGCCCACTCCCTCAGCACTGATCCTCCGACAGTGCGGCACTCCCTCGGCACTGACTCTCCGACAGTGCGGCACTCCCTCAGCGCTGACCCTCTGACAGTGCTCGCTCCCTCAGCGCTGACCCTCTGACAGTGCCCGCTCCCTCAGCGCTGACCCTCTGACAGTGCTCACTCCATCAGCGCTGACCCTCTGACAGTGCCCGCTCCCTCAATACTGACCCTCTGACAGTGCCCGCTCCCTCAGCGCTGACCATCTGACAGTGCTCACTCCATCAGCGCTGACCCTCTGACAGTGCCCGCTCCCTCAATACTGACCCTCTGACAGTGCCCGCTCCCTCAGCGCTGACCCTCCGACAGTGCCCACTCCATCAGCGCTGACCCTCCGACAGTGCCCGCTCCCTCAGCACTGACCCTCCGACAGTGCCCACTCCCTCAGCACTGACCCTCCGACAGTGCCCACTCCCTCAGCACAGACTCTCCGACAGTGCGGCACTCCCTCAGCACTGACCCTCCAACAGGGCCCACTCCCTCAGCACTGACCCTCTGATAGGGCCTACTCCGTCAGCACTGACCCTCTGACAGGGCCCACTCCCTCAGCACTGACCCTCCGACAGGGCCCATTCCCTCAGCACTGACCCTCTGACAGTGCCCGCTCCCTCAGCACTGACCCTCCGACCGTGCGGCGCTCCCTCAGCACAGACCCTCCGACAGTGCAGCACTCCCTCAGCACTGACCCTCCGACAGGGCCCACTCCCTCAGCACTGACCCTCCGACAATGCCCACTCCCTCAGCACTGACCCTCCGACAGTGCCCACTCCCTCAGCACTGACCCTCCGACAGTGCCCACTCCCTCAGCACTGACTCTCCGACAGTGCGGCACTCCCTCAGCACTGACCCTCCGACAGGGCCCACTCCCTCAGCACTGACCCTCCGACAGGGCCCACTCCCTCAGCACTGACCCTCCGACAGTGCGGCACTCCCGCAACACTGATCCTCCAACAGGGCCCATTCCCTCAGCACTGACCCTGCGACAGTGCCCACTCCCTCAGCACTGATCCTCCGA
This sequence comes from Chiloscyllium plagiosum, assembly GCF_037043375.1. Lineage (NCBI taxonomy): Eukaryota > Metazoa > Chordata > Chondrichthyes > Orectolobiformes > Hemiscylliidae > Chiloscyllium > Chiloscyllium plagiosum. The sequence continues at coordinate 48,578,234 of NW_028270188.1, forward strand.
CAGTGCGGCACTCCCTCAGCACTGACCCTCCGACAGTGCCCACTCCATCAGCACTGACCCTCCGACAGAGCCCACTCCCTCAGCACTGACCCTCCGACAGTGCAGCACACCCTCAGCACTGACCCTCCGACAGTGCCCGCTCCCTTAGCACTGACCCTCCGACAGTGCAGAGCTCCCTCAGCACTGACCCTCCGACAGAGCCCACTCCCTCAGCACTGACCCTCCGACAGTGCAGCACACCCTCAGCACTGACCCTCCGACAGTGCCCGCTCCCTCAGCACTGACCCTCCGACAGTGCCCGCTCCCTCAGCGCTGACCCTCCGACAGCGCCCACTCCCTTAGCACTGACCCTCCGACAGTGCAGAGCTCCCTCAGCACTAACCCTCCGACAGTGCCCGCTCCCTCAGCGCTGACCCTCCGACAGCGCCCACTCCCTTAGCACTGACCCTCCGACAGTGCAGAGCTCCCTCAGCACTAACCCTCCGACAGTGCCCGCTCCCTCAGCGCTGACCCTCCGACAGCGCCCACTCCCTCAGCACTGACCCTCCGACAGTGCGGCACTCCCTCAGCACTGACCCTCTGACAGTGCGGCACTCCCTCAGCGCTGACCCGCTGACAGTGCCCGCTCCCTCAGCGCTGACCCTCTGACAGTGCCCGCTCCCTCAGCGCTGACCCTCTGACAGTGCCCGCTCCCTCAGCGCTGACCCTCTGACAGTGCTCGCTCCCTCAGCGCTGACCCTCTGACAGTGCCCGCTCCCTCAGCGCTGACCCTCTGACAGTGCTCACTCCATCAGCGCTGACCCTCTGACAGTGCTCACTCCATCAGCGCTGACCCTCCGACAGTGCGGCACTCCCTCAGCGCTGACCCTCTGACAGTGCGGCACTCCCTCAGCGCTGACCCTCTGACAGTGCCCGCTCCCTCAGCACTGACCCTCTGACAGTGCCCGCTCCCTCAGCGCTGACCCTCTGACAGTGCCCGCTCCATCAGCGCTGACCATCTGACAGTGCTCACTCCATCAGCGCTGACCCTCTGACAGTGCCCGCTCCCTCAATACTGACCCTCTGACAGTGCCCGCTCCCTCAGCGCTGACCCTCCGACAGTGCCCACTCCATCAGCGCTGACCCTCCGACAGTGCCCGCTCCCTCAGCGCTGACCCTCTGACAGTGCCCGCTCCCTCAGCACTGACCCTCCGACAGTGCGGCACTCCGTCAGCTCAGACCCTCCGACAGTGCAGCACTCCCTCAGCACTGACTCTACGACAGGGCCCACTCCCTCAGCACTGACCCTCCGACAGTGCCCACTCCCTCAGCACAGACCCTCCGACAGTGCCCACTCCCTCAGCACTGACCCTCCGACAGTGCCCACTCCCTCAGCACAGACTCTCCGACAGTGCGGCACTCCCTCAGCACTGACCCTCCAACAGGGCCCACCCCCTCAGCACTGACCCTCTGATAGGGCCTACTCCCTCAGCACTGACCCTCTGACAGGGCCCACTCCCTCAGCACTGACCCTCCGACAGGGCCCATTCCCTCAGCACTGACCCTCTGACAGTGCCCGCTCCCTCAGCACTGACCCTCCGACAGTGCGGCACTCCCTCAGCACAGACCCTCCGACAGTGCAGCACTCCCTCAGCACTGACCCTCCGACAGGGCCCACTCCCTCAGCACTGACCCTCCGACAGTGCCCACTCCCTCAGCACTGACCCTCCGACAGTGCCCACTCCCTCAGCACTGACCCTCCGACAGTGCCCACTCCCTCAGCACTGACTCTCCGACAGTGCGGCACTCCCTCAGCACTGACCCTCCGACAGGGCCCATTCCCTCAGCACTGACCCTCTGACAGGGCCCACTCCCTCAGCACTGACCCTCTGACAGTGCCCACTCCCTCAGCACTGACCCTTCGACAGGGCCCATTCCCTCAGCACTGACCCTCTGACAGTGCCCGCTTCCTCAGCACTGATCCTCCGACAGTGCGGCAATCCCTCAGCACTGACCCTCTGACAGGGCCCACTCACTCAGCACTGACCCTCCGACAGTGCCCACTCCCTCAGCACTGACCCTCCGACAGTGCCCACTCCCTCAGCACTGACCCTCCGACAGTGCCCACTCCCTCAGCACTGACCCACCGACAGGACCCACTCCCTCAGCACTGACCCTCCGACAGGGCCCACACCCTCAGCACTGACTCTCCGACAGTGCGGCACTCCCTCAGCACTGACCCACCGACAGGACCCACTCCCTCAGCACTGACCCTCCGACAGGGCCCACACCCTCAGCACTGACCCTCCGACAGTGCGGCGCTCCCTCAGCACTGACCCTCCGACAGGGCCCACTCCCTCAGCACTGACCCTCCGACAGTGCGGCACTCCCTCAGCACTGACCCTCCGACAGTGCCCATTCCCTCAGCACTGACCCTGCGACAGTGCCCACTCCCTCAGCACTGACCCTCCGACAGGGCCCACTCCCTCAGCACTGACCCTCCGACAGGGCCCATTCCCTCAGCACTGACCCTCCGACAGTGCCCATTCCCTCAGCACTGACCCTGCGACAGTGCCCACTCCCTCAGCACTGACCCTCCGACCATGCGGCGCACCCTCAGCACTGACCCTCCGACAGGGCCCACTCCCTCAGCACTGACCCTCCGACAGGGCCCACTCCCTCAGCACTGACCCTCCGACAGTGCCCACTCCCTCAGCACTGACCTTCCGACAGTGCGGCACTCCCTCAGCACTGACCCTCCGACAGTGCCCACTCCCTCAGCGCTGACCCTCCGACAGTGCGGCGCACCCTCAGCACTGACCCTCCGACAGTGCCCACTCCCTCAGCACTGACCCTCCGACAGTGCGGCACTCCCTCAGCATTGACCCTCCGACAGTGCCCATTCCCTCAGCACTGACCCTGCGACAGTGCCCACTCCCTCAGCACTGACCCTGCGACAGTGCGGCACTCCCTCAGCACGGACCCTCCGACAGTGCGGCACTCCCTCAGCACTGACCCTCCGACAGTGCGGCACTCCCTCAGCACTGACCCTGCGACAGTGCGGCACTCCCTCAGCACTGACCCTGCGACAGTGCGGCACTCCCTCAGCACTGACCCTCCGACAGTGCGGCACTCCCTCAGCACTGACCCTCCGACAGTGCCCACTCCATCAGCACTGACCCTCCGACAGAGCCCGCTCCCTCAATACTGACCCTCTGACAGTGCCCACTCCCTCAGCACTGACCCTCCGACAGTGCCCACTCCATCAGCGCTGACCCTCTGACAGTGCCCGCTCCCTCAGCGCTGACCCTCAAACAGTGCGACACTCCCTCAGCACTGACCCTCCGACAGTGCCCACTCCCTCAGCACTGACCCTCCGACAGTGCCCACTCCCTCAGCACTGACCCTCCGACAGTGCCCACTCCCTCAGCACTGACCCTCCGACAGTGCCCACTCCCTCAGCACTGACCCTCCGACAGTGCCCACTCCCTCAATACTGACCCTCTGACAGTGCCCACTCCCTCAGCACTGACCCTCTGATAGTGCCCACTCCCTCAGCACTGACCCTCTGATAGTGCCCACTCCCTCAGCACTGACCCTCTGATATTGCCCCCTCCCTCAGCACTGACCCTCTGACAGTGCCCCCTCCCTCAGCACTGACCCTCCGACAGTGCCCCCTCCCTCAGCGCTGATTATTTGATAAGGGAAGGTGAGTTCCTGACAGAAATAGCAGCTGGCACCTTGCCCTCCGATGACAAAGACCTGAAGGTCCGTTGAGCTGAGAATATCGTGAGTGCTGGTTCAGGAAGGCAGAGGATCACAGCGTGGTTTGTGAGATTAGTATATCAACCTTTATTTACTCGAATATTGACACTGTTGAACGAGATCCCACAGGAGAAAGTTAGTGTTTGGTGGTAATACAGAATTGTGGAGTTAGGTTTTGCGAACACGGCCTGTGCGTCACTGTCTCTTTGACCATCCAGTGAGAGACAGGAGTGGACTGACAGAGAGAGAGAGAGAGAGATGGAAAGGTTGGGAGATGTTGGTAGAGATTGGAATCTCTCCCCCTGCCCCACACACCCCAAGCAGCTGAAATGGCAATCCCTCAGTCAACTCCCTCAGTCAACTCCCTCAGTTTGGCCTCCTCGTGCCGAGTGCCCTCTTGCAGGGCAAGGGGGCATTTACTGGAGCAGAATTACAGTCACCCGACACCCATTACTCCCTCAGAGAATATCACCAGGTGTCAGTCTCTGCCACACTCTCAACCTCCTTCCCCAGGGCAACCCAAACCATTTCCAAACCCACCTCCCCACCCTGGTTTAAACTTAAACAATCCTTGGCCGTTAACTGTCAGTTCTCCGTCACCACCCAGTCAGCACGTCGCGCTCCCCTCCCCCTCCCCTGCTGATGAGTGTAAAATGGGAAACTGTTGACAAAATGGCGCCCAAACCAGCTGCCCACGCGGTGATCTGGACGGAACTGGCCTCGGCATCTTTTTCACCCAGAGGGTGGTACGTGTATGGAATGAGCTGCCAGAGGATGTGGTGGAGGCTGGTACAATTACAACATTTAAGAGCCATTTGGATGGGTATATGAATAGGAAGGGTTTGGAGGGATATGGGCCGGGTGCTGGCAGGTGGGACTAGATTGGGTTGGGATATCAGGGTCAGCATGGACAGGTTGGACCGAAGGGTCTGTTTAGGTGCTGTACATATCTATGACTGTGACTCAGTACTTGTGAAGACGATTCGAGGGGTGGGTCCAATTACCGTCACTGCCCACTCCCTCAGCACTGACCCTCCGACAGTGCCCACTCCCTCAGCACTGACCCTCCGACAGTGCCCACTCCCTCAGCACTGACCCTCCGACAGTGCCCACTCCCTCAGCACTGACCCTCTGACAGTGCCCACTCCCTCAGCACTGACCCTCTGACAGTGCCCACTCCCTCAGCACTGACCCTCCAACAGTGCCCGCTCCCTCAGCACTGACCCTCCGACAGTGCCCGCTCCCTCAGCACTGACCCTCTGACAGTGCCCGCTCCTTCAGCACTGACCCTCCGACAGTGCCCGCTCCCTCAGCACTGACCCTCCAGTGCCCGCTCCCTCAGCACTGACCCTCCGACAGACCCCGCTCCCTCAGCACTGACCCTCCGACAGTGCCCACTCCCTCAGCACTGACCCTCCGACAGTGCCCACTCCCTCAGCACTGACCCTCCAATGGTGCCCGCTCCCTCAGCACTGACCTTCCGACAGTGCCCACTCCCTCAGCACTGACCCTCCGACAGTGCCCACTCCCTCAGCACTGACCCTCCGACAGTGCCCGCTCCCTCAATACTGACCCTCTGACAGTGCCCACTCCCTCAGCACTGACCCTCCGACAGTGCCCACTCCCTCAGCACTGACCCTCCAATGGTGCCCGCTCCCTCAGCACTGACCTTCCGACTGTGCCCACTCCCTCAGCACTGACCGTCCAATGGTGCCCACTCCCTCAGCACTGACCCTCTGATAGTGCCCCCTCCCTCAGCACTGACCCTCCGACAGTGCCCACTCCCTCAGCACTGACCCTCCGACAGTGCGGCGCTCCCTCAGCACTGACCCTCCGACAGTGCCCACTCCCTCAGCACTGACCCTCCGACAGTGCGGCACTCCCTCAGCTCTGACCCTCCGACAGTGCCCACTCCCTCAGCACTGACCCTCCGACAGTGCCCGCTCCCTCAGCACCTACCCTCCGACAGTGCCCGCTCCCTCAGCACTGACTCTCCAACAGAGCCCACTCCCTCAGCACTGACCCTCCGACAGTGCGGCACTCCCTCAGCACTGACCCTCCGACAGTGCGGCGCTCCCTCAGCACTGACCTTCCGACAGTGCCCACTCCCTCAGCACTGACCCTCCGACAGTGCGGCACTCCCTCAGCTCTGACCCTCCGACAGTGCCCACTCCCTCAGCACTGACCCTCCGACAGTGCGGCACTCCCTCATCACTGACCCTCCGACAGTGCCCTCTCCCTCAGCGCTGACCCTCTGACAGTGCCCGCTCCCTCAGCGCTGACCATCTGACAGTGCTCACTCCATCAGCGCTGACCCTCTGACTGTGCCCGCTCCCTCAATACTGACCCTCTGACAGTGCCCGCTCCCTCAGCGCTGACCCTCCGACAGTGCCCACTCCATCAGCGCTGACCCTCCGACAGTGCCCGCTCCCTCAGCGCTGACCCTCCGACAGTGCCCGCTCCCTCAGCGCTGACCCTCTGACAGTGCCCGCTCCCTCAGCACTGACCCTCCGACAGTGCGGCACTCCCTCAGCGCTGACCCTCCGACAAGGCCCACTCCCTCAGCACTGACCCTCCGACAGTGCCCACTCCCTCAGCACTGACCCTCCGACAGTGCCCACTCCCTCAGCACTGACCCTCCGACAGTGCCCACTCCCACAGCACTAACCCTCCGACAGTGCCCACTACCTCAGCACTGACCGTCCGACAGTGCGGCACTCCCTCAGCACTGACCCTCCGACAGGGCCCACTCCCTCAGCACTGACCCTCCGACAGTGCCCACTCCCTCAGCACTGACCCTCTGACAGGGCCCACTCCCTCAGCACTGACCCTCCGACAGGGCCCATTCCCTCAGCACTGACCCTCCGACAGGGCCCATTCCCTCAGCACTGATCCTCTGACAGTGCCCGCTTCCTCAGCACTGAACCTCCGACAGTGCGGCAATCCCTCAGCACTGACCCTCCGACAGTGCCCACTCCCTCAGCACTGACCCTCCGACAGTGCCCACTCCCTCAGCACTGACCCTCCGACAGTGCCCACTCCCTCAGCACTGACTCTCCGACAGTGCGGCACTCCCTCAGCACTGACCCTCCGACAGGGCCCATTCCCTCAGCACTGACCCTCTGACAGGGCCCACTCCCTCAGCACTGACCCTCCGACAGGGCCCATTCCCTCAGCACTGACCCTGCGACAGTGCCCACTCCCTCAGCACTGACCCTCCGACCGTGCGGCGCTCCCTCAGCGCTGACCCTCCGACAGTGCAGCCATCCCTCAGCGCTGACCCTCCGACAGTGCGGCACTCCCTCAGCACTGACCCTCCGACAGTGCGGCACTCACTCAGCACTGACCCTCCGACAGTGCGGCACTCCCTCAGCACTGACCCTCCGACAGTGCGGCACTCCCTCAGCACTGACCCTCCGACAGTGCCCACTCCATCAGCACTGACCCTCCGACAGAGCCCGCTCCCTCAATACTGACCCTCTGACAGTGCCCACTCCCTCAGCACTGACCCTCCGACAGTGCCCACTCCATCAGCATTGACCCTCTGACAGTGCCCACTCCCTCAGCACTGACCCTCTGACAGTGCCCACTCCCTCAGCACTGACCCTCTGACAGTGCCTGCTCCCTCAGCACTGACCCTCTGACAGTGCCTGCTCCCTCAGCACTGACCCTCCGACAGTGCCCGCTCCCTCAGCACTGACCCTCCGACAGAGCCCACTCCCTCAGCACTGACCCTCCGACAGTGCGGCACTCCCTCAGCACTGACCCTCCGACAGGGCCCACTCCCTCAGCACTGACCGTCTGACAGTGCGGCACTCCCTCAGCACTGACCCTCCGACAGTGCCCACTCCCTCAGCCCTGACTCTCCGACAGTGCGGCACTCCCTCAGCACTGACCCTCTGACAGTGCCCGCTCCCTCAGCACTGACCCTTCGACAGTGCCCACTCCCTCAGCACTGACCCTCCGACAGTGCCCACTCCCTCAGCCCTGACTCTCCGACAGTGCGGCACTCCCTCAGCACTGACCCTTCGACAGTGCCCACTCCCTCAGTACTGACCTTCCGACAGTGCCCACTCTCTCAGCACTGACCCTCTGACAGTGCGGCACTCCCTCAGCACTGACCCTTCGACAGTGCCCACTCCCTCAGCACTGACCCTCCGACAGTGCCCACTCCCTCAGCCCTGACCCTCCGACAGTGCGGCACTTCCTCAGCACTGACCCTCTGACAGTGCCCACTCCCTCAGCACTGACCCTCCGAGAGTGCCCGCTCCCTTAGCACTGACCCTCCGACAGTGCCCGCTCCCTCAGCGCTGACCCTCCGACAGCGCCCACTCCCTCAGCACTGACCCTCCGACAGTGCCCACTCCCTCAGCACTGACCCTCCGACAGCGCCCACTCCCTCAGCACTGACCCTCCGACAATGTGGCACTCCCTCAGCGCTGACCCTCCGACAGTGCCCACTCCCTCTGTACTGACCCTCCGACAGTGCCCACTCCCTCAGCCCTGACTCTCCGACAGTGCGGCACTCCCTCAGCACTGACCCTTCGACAGTGCCCACTCCCTCAGCACTGACCTTCCGACAGTGCCCACTCCCTCAGCACTGACCTTCCGACAGTGCCCACTCCCTCAGCGCTGACCTTCCGACAGTGCCCACTCTCTCAGCACTGACACTCCGACAGTGCGGCACTCCCTCAGCACTGACCCTCCAACAGTGCGGCACTTCCTCAGCACTGACCCTCTGACAGTGCCCACTCCCTCAGCACTGACCCTCTGACAGTGCACACTCCCTCAGCACTGACCCTCCGACAGTGCCCGCTCCCTCAGCGCTGACCCTCCGACAGCGCCCGCTCCCTCAGCGCTGACCCTCCGACAGCGCCCACTCCCTCAGCGCTGACCCTCCGACAGTGCCCGCTCCCTCAGTGCTGACCCTCTGACAGTGCCCACTCACTCAGCGCTGGCCCTCTGACAGTGCCACTCCCTCAGCGCTGACCCTCCGACAGTGCCCGCTCCCTCAGCACTGACCCTCTGACAGTGCCCGCTCCCTCAGCACTGACCCTCTGACAGTGCCCGCTCCCTCAGCACTGACCCTCTGACAGTGCTCGCTCCCTCAGCACTGACCCTCCGACAGTGCCCACTCCCACGGCACTGACCCTCCGACAGTGCCCACTCCCTCAGCACTGACCCTCCGACAGGGCCCACTCCCTTAGCACTGACCCTCCGACAATGCGGCACTCCCTCAGCACTGACCCTCCGAAGGGCCCACTCCCTCAGCACTGAACCTCCGACAGGGCCCACTCCCTCAGCCCTGACTCTCCGACAGTGCGGCACTCCCTCAGCATTGACCCTTCGACTGTGCCCACTCCCTCAGCACTGACCTTCCAACAGTGCCCACTCTCTCAGCACTGACGCTCCGACAGTGCGGCGCTCCCTCAGCACTGACCCTCCGACAGTGCGGCACTCCCTCAGCACTGACCCTCCGACAGCGCCCGCTCCCTCAGCACTGACCCTCCGACAGGGCCCGCTCCCTCAGCGCTGACCCTCCGACAGCGCCCGCTCCCTCAGCACTGACCCTCCGACAGTGCCCGCTCCCTCAGCACTGACCTTCCAACAGTGCCCACTCTCTCAGCACTGACCCTCCGACAGTGCCCACTCCCTCAGCACTGACCCTCCGACAGTGCGGCACTCCTTCAGCACTGACCCTCCGACAGGGCCCGCTCCCTCAGCGCTGACCCTCCGACAGCGCCCGCTCCCTCAGCACTGACCCTCCGACAGGGCCCACTCCCTCAGCACTGACCTTCCAACAGTGCCCACTCTCTCAGCACTGACCCTCCAACAGTGCGGCACTCCCTCAGCACTGACCCCCGACAGGGCCTACTCCCTCAGCGCTGACCCTCCGACAGGGCCCACTCCCTCAGCACTGACCCTCCGACAGTGCCCACTCCCTCAGCACTGACCCTCCGACAGGGCCCACTCCCTCAGCGCTGAACCTCCGACTGTGCCCACTCCCTCAGCACTGACCCTCCGACAGTGCCCACTCCCTCAGCACTGACCCTCCGACAGTTCCCACTCCCTCAGCACTGACCCTCCGACAGTGCCCGCTCCCTCAGCGCTGACCCTCCGACTGTGCCCACTCCCTCAGCACTGACCCTCCCACAGGGCCCACTCCCTCAGCACTGACCCTCCGACAGTGCCCACTCCCTCAGCACTGACCCTCCGACAGTGCCCGCTCCCTCAGCACTGACCCTCCGACAGTGCCCGCTCCCTCAGCACTGACCCTCCGACAGTGCCCGCTCCCTCAGCGCTGACCCTCCGACAGCGCCCGCTCCCTCAGCGCTGACCCTCCGACAGCGCCCGCTCCCTCAGCGCTGACCCTCCGACAGTGCGGCACTCCCTCAGCGCTGACCCTCTGACAGTGCCCGCTCCTTCAGCGCTGACCCTCCGACAGTGCGGCACTCCCTCAGCGCTGACCCTCTGACAGTGCCCACTCCCTCAGCGCTGACCCTCTGACAGTGCCCACTCCCTCAGCACTGACCCTCCGACAGCGCCCACTCCTTCAGCGCTGACCCTCTGACAGTGCCCGCTCCCTCAGTGCTGACCCTCTGACAGTGCCCACTCCCTCAGCACTGACCCTCTGACAGTGCCCCCTCCCTCAGCACTGACCCTCTGACAGTGCCCACTCTCAGCACTGACCCTCCGACAGTGCCCACTCCCTCAGCACTGACCCTCCGACAGTGCCCACTCCCTCAGCACTGACCCTCCGACAGTGCGGCACTTCCTCAGTGCTGACCCTCCGACAGTGCCCGCTCCCTCAGCGCTGACCCTCCCACAGGGCCCACTCCCTCAGCACTGACCCTCCGACAGTGCCCACTCCCTCAGCACTGACCCTCCGACAGTGCCCGCTCCCTCAGCACTGACCCTCCGACAGTGCCCGCTCCCTCAGCGCTGACCCTCCGACAGTGCCCGCTCCCTCAGCGCTGACCCTCTGACAGTGCCCACTCCCTCAGCACTGACCCTCCGACAGCGCCCACTCCCTCAGCGCTGACCCTCTGACAGTGCCCGCTCCCTCAGCACTGACCCTCCAACAGTGCCCACTCCCTCAGCACTGACCCTCCGACAGCGCCCACTCCCTCAGCGCTGACCCTCTGACAGTGCCCGCTCCTTCAGCACTGACCCTCCAACAGTGCCCGCTCCCTCAGCACTGACCCTCCAACAGTGCCCACTCCCTCAGCACTGACCCTCCGACAGCGCCCACTCCCTCAGCGCTGACCCTCTGACAGTGCCCACTCCCTCAGCACTGACCCTCCGACAGTGCCCGCTCCCTCAGCGCTGACCCTCTGACAGTGCCCACTCCCTCAGCACTGACCCTCCGACAGCGCCCACTCCCTCAGCGCTGACCCTCTGACAGTGCGCACTCCCTCAGCACTGACCCTCCGACAGTGCCCACTCCCTCAGCACTGACCCTCCGACAGTGCGGCACTCCCTCAGCGCTGACCCTCCAACAGTGCCCCCTCCCTCAGCGCTGATTATTTGATAAGGGAAGGTGAGTTCCTGACAGAAATAGCAGCTGGCACCTTGCCCTCCGATGACAAAGACCTGAAGGTCCGTTGAGCTGAGAATATCGTGAGTGCTGGTTCAGGAAGGCAGAGGATCACAGCGTGGTTTGTGAGATTAGTATATCAACCTTTATTTACTCGAATATTGACACTGTTGAACGAGATCCCACAGGAGAAAGTTAGTGTTTGGTGGTAATACAGAATTGTGGAGTTAGGTTTTGCGAACACGGCCTGTGCGTCACTGTCTCTTTGACCATCCAGTGAGAGACAGGAGTGGACTGACAGAGAGAGGGAGAGAGAGAGAGAGAGATGGAAGGGTTGGGAGATGTTGGTAGAGATTGGAATCTCTCCCCCTGCCCCACACACCCCAAGCAGCTGAGATGGCAATCTCTCAGTCAACTCCCTCAGTCAACTCCCTCAGTCAACTCCCTCAGTTTGGCCTCCTCGTGCCGAGTGCCCTCTTGCAGGACAAGGGGGCATTTACTGGAGCAGAATTACAGTCACCCGACACCCATTACTCCCTCAGAGAATATCACCAGGTGTCAGTCTCTGCCACACTCTCAACCTCCTTCCCCAGGGCAACCCAAACCATTTCCAAACCCACCTCCCCACCCTGGTTTAAATTTAAACAATCCTTGGCCGTTAACTGTCAGTTCTCCGTCACCACCCAGTCAGCACGTCGCGCTCCCCTCCCCCTCCCCTGCTGATGAGTGTAAAATGGGAAACTGTTGACAAAATGGCGCCCAAACCAGCCGCCCACGCGGTGATCTGGACGGAACTGGCCTCGGCAACTTTTTCACCCAGAGGGTGGTACGTGTATGGAATGAGCTGCCAGAGGATGTGGTGGAGGCTGGTACAATTGCAACATTTAAGAGGCATTTGGATGGGTACAGGAATAGGAAGGTTTGGAGGGATATGGGCCGGGTGCTGGCAGGTGGGACTAGATTGGGTTGGGATATCAGGGTCAGCATGGACAGGTTGGACCGAAGGGTCTGTTTAGGTGCTGTACATATCTATGACTGTGACTCAGTACTTGTGAAGACGATTCGAGGGGTGGGTCCAATTACCTGCAGGAGAGAAACCGTCACTGCCCACTCCCTCAGCACTGACCCTCTGACAGTGCCCGCTCCCTCAGCACTGACCCTTTGAAAGTGCCCGCTCCCTCAGCACTGACCCTCTGACAGGGCCCGCTCCCTCAGCACTGACCCTCTGACAGTGCCCGCTCCCTCAGCACTGACCCTCTGACAGTGCCCGCTCCCTCAGCACTGACCCTCCGACAGAGCCCACTCCCTCAGCACTGACCCTCCGACAGAGCCCACTCCCTCAGCACAGACCCTCCGACAGGGCCCACTCCCTCAGCACTGACCCTCAAACAGTGCGACACTCCCTCAGCACTGACCCTCCGACAGTGCCCACTCCCTCAGCACTGACCCACCGACAGTGCGGCACTCCCTCAGCACTGACCCACCGACAGTGCCCACTCTCTCAGCACTGACCCTCAAACAGCGCGACACTCCCTCAGCACTGACCCTCTGACAGTGCCCACTCCCTCAGCACTGACCCTCTGACAGTGCCCACTCCCTCAGCACTGACCCTCTGACAGTGCCCACTCCCTCAGCACTGACCCTCTGATAGTGCCCACTCCCTCAGCACTGACCCTCTGATAGTGCCCACTCCCTCAGCACTGACCCTCTGATAGTGCCCCCTCCCTCAGCACTGACCCTCTGACAGTGCCCCCTCCCTCAGCACTGACCCTCCGACAGTGCCCCCTCCCTCAGCGCTGATTATTTGATAAGGGTAGGTGAGTTCCTGACAGAAATAGCAGCTGGCACCTTGCCCTCCGATGACAAAGACCTGAAGGTCCGTTGAGCTGAGAATATCGTGAGTGCTGGTTCAGGAAGGCAGAGGATCACAGCGTGGTTTGTGAGATTAGTATATCAACCTTTATTTACTCGAATATTGACACTGTTGAACGAGATCCCACAGGAGAAAGTTAGTGTTTGATGGTAATACAGAATTGTGGAGTTAGGTTTTGCGAACACGGCCTGTGCGTCACTGTCTCTTTGACCATCCAGTGAGAGACAGGAGTGGACTGACAGAGAGAGAGAGAGAGAGAGAGATGGAAGGGTTGGGAGATGTTGGTAGAGATTGGAATCTCTCCCCCTGCCCCACACACCCCAAGCAGCTGAAATGGCAATCCCTCAGTCAACTCCCTCAGTCAACTCCCTCAGTTTGGCCTCCTCGTGCCGAGTGCCCTCTTGCAGGGCAAGGGGGCATTTACTGGAGCAGAATTACAGTCACCCGACACCCATTACTCCCTCAGAGAATATCACCAGGTGTCAGTCTCTGCCACACTCTCAACCTCCTTCCCCAGGGCAACCCAAACCATTTCCAAACCCACCTCCCCACCCTGGTTTAAACTTAAACAATCCTTGGCCGTTAACTGTCAGTTCTCCGTCACCACCCAGTCAGCACGTCGCGCTCCCCTCCCCCTCCCCTGCTGATGAGTGTAAAATGGGAAACTGTTGACAAAATGGCGCCCAAACCAGCCGCCCACGCGGTTATCTGGACGGAACTGGCCTCGGCATCTTTTCCACCCAGAGGGTGGTACGTGTATGGAATGAGCTGCCAGAGGATGTGGTGGAGGCTGGTACAATCGCAACATTTTAAGAGGCATTTGGATGGGTACAGGAATAGGAAGGTTTGGAGGGATATGGGCCAACTGCTGGCAGGTGGGACTAGATTGGGTTGGGATATCTGGGTCGGCATGGACGGGTTCGGCCGAAGGGTCTGTTTCCGTGCTGTGCATCTCGATGACTGTGACTCAGTACTTGTGAAGACGATTCGAGGGGTAGGTCCAATTACCTGCAGGAGAGAAACCGTCACTGCCCACTCCCTCAGCACTGACCCTCTGACAGTGCCCGCTCCCTCAGCACTGACCCTCCGACAGAGCCCGCTCCCTCAGCACTGACCCTCCGACAGTGCCCTCTCCCTCAGCACTGACCCTCCGACAGTGCGGCACTCCCTCAGCACTGACCCTCCGACAGTGCGGCACTCCCTCAGCACTGACCCTCCGACAGAGGCCGCTCCCTCAGCACTGACCCTCCGACAGAGCCCGCTCCCTCAGCACTGACCCTCCGACAGAGCCCGCTCCCTCAGCACTGACCCTCCGACAGAGCCCGCTCCCTCAGCACTGACCCTCCGACAGAGCCTGCTCCCTCAGCACTGACCCTCCGACAGAGCCCGCTCCCTCAGCACTGACCCTCCGACAGGGCCCGCTCCCTCAGCACTGACCCTCCGACAGGGCCCGCTCCCTCAGCACTGACCCTCCGACAGAGCCCGCTCCCTCAGCACTGACCCTCCGACAGTGCCCTCTCCCTCAGCACTGACCCTCCGACAGTGCGGCACTCCCTCAGCACTGACCCTCCGACAGTGCGGCACTCCCTCAGCACTGACCCTCCGACAGTGCGGCACTCCCTCAGCACTGACCCTCCGACAGAGCCCACTCCCTCAGCACTGACCCTCCGACAGAGCCCGCTCCCTCAGCACTGACCCTCCGACAGAGCCCGCTCCCTCAGCACTGACCCTCCGACAGAGCCCGCTCCCTCAGCACTGACCCTCCGACAGAGCCCGCTCCCTCAGCACTGACCCTCCGATAGAGCCCACTCCCTCAGCACTGACCCTCTGACCGAGCCCACTCCCTCAGCACTGACCCTCTGACCGAGCCCACTCCCTCAGCACTGACCCTCTGACCGAGCCCACTCCCTGAGCACTGACCCTCTGACAGAGCCCACTCCCTCAGCACTGACCCTCTGACCGAGCCCACTCCCTGAGCACTGACCCTCCAACAGAGCCCGCTCCCTCAGCACTGACCCTCCGACAGAGCCCGCTCCCTCAGCACTGACCCTCTGAACCGAGCTGTTCCCTGCTATCGGGCCTTAAGAATGTCCCCCCCTCTCTCTCTCTCTCCCCCGCCACCCTCAGCTGGTGGACCCTGACAGAGACTGGGACTACCTCATGCAGGGAGAGGAATTGACGGACAGGAGGCAGGAGGATCCCTCAGTGCGGCCCAGAAACCTTGGAGCTGCCGGAGCAGGGAGGCGGGAGTGAGGAGGAAGGGAGGCAGAGAAACACAGGGAGTAGAGTTGTGGGTCCTCCTGAGGGTGTGGTACAAACCAGGATCACTAAGCGATGCAAGGGACAGACCTGACTCTGTCCCAAGTGGGTTCCCTCCCTTATCCCAATTTTTGAGCCCGCATGCACCTTCCTTTACCCTGGTACAGGATTAGGAATATCGCTCCAGAGGATGGTCTGGGATACTCATCCCTCGTTGCCCCCTGCTTCTCCAGCCATTTCAGAGGGCAGTTATTCCCCCACATTGCTGAGAGTCTCCAGGGAGGTGGCAGACAGTGTGAGGTGATTAGGGTCTGTTTGAAAGACCCAGTTCGGGAACACATTTCTGACAGGGGGCCTGGGGCGTGCAGCACTGCCTATGTGTGCATGCACATTCTAAAGGTGACAGTGTTACGACAGAAAGGACATTATTAAACCGGAAAGGGTGCAGGGAGGGTTTACGGGGCTGCTCCCTGGACTGTAGGGTGTGAGGTGCAAGGAGATGTTGGACAGGCGGGGACTGTGTTTTTCCCTGGAGTGTAGGGGACTGAGGGGTGACCTTATAGAGGTCTATAAAGTCACAAGAGG
Source organism: Chiloscyllium plagiosum (assembly GCF_037043375.1). NCBI lineage: Eukaryota > Metazoa > Chordata > Chondrichthyes > Orectolobiformes > Hemiscylliidae > Chiloscyllium > Chiloscyllium plagiosum. The sequence continues at coordinate 48,594,232 of NW_028270188.1, forward strand.
CATGGCTAGCTGGCAGCTTTTCCCCCCTTCTAGGGGTGTTTAAAACGGGGGGGGGGGGGGCATAGGTTTAAGGTGAGAGGTCCACAGGGGCATGTTTTCCACACAGAGGGTGGGGAGTCTCTGTAACGGGTTGTCAGAGGTAGTGCTGCAAGTGAGTACAGTATTACCCATTTAAGGACCATTCAGACAGGGACGTGGATGGAATAGGTATGGAGGGATATGGACCAAACACAGGTAAATGGGTTAATGGTGAAAGGTGGACGGTATGGACAGGTTGGGCCGAAGGTCCTGTTTCCACGCTGTAGATCTCCACGACTGTGTGACAGGGGGAGAGAACCAGTGTCCTCGTCTTTGTTAACAGGGGCATAGAGTACAAGAGCAGGGAGGTGATGTTGAACGTGTCCAAGAGCCTGTCACTTCTCAGCTGGAGTATTGTGTCTAGTTGAGGGTGCCACATTATCAGAAAGCTGGGAACACATTGCAGAGTGTCGACTGAAGGACTGGTTTCCAAGGATGGGGATCCAGGGACGAGGATGGATTAGAGACATTGGGGCTGTTCTCCTTGGAGAGAAGGAGGCTGAGAGAGCGAGAGAGAGAGAAATCTGATTGAGATGTTCAGGTACATGAGCAGGGGCTGGATAATCTGGAATGGGAGAGGCATTCTCATTCGTGAAAGGAATAAGGAGGGGAGGGGAGGGGCGTGGATTTAATGGGACGTGCAAACGAAGTGAGAGTGATGTGAGGGGAAAGTTTCCTCACCCAGAGGGTAGGGAGGGTCTGGGACACACTGTCTGGAAATGTGGGGGAGGCAGGTTCATCTGAGGGGCATCGGACGGTCATTTTGCCAGAGGTGGCATGCAGGAAAAGGCAGGCGATTGGCACCAGGGGCTAGAACCGGGACAGGGAGAGTGGGCCGAATGGCCTCCTGCACTGGAACAATCCTGGGATTGCGCAGAATAATCCCAGATGGAGTAAACCTGGCGGATTTCCCCTCCCTACCGCGGGGTTTGGGTTTTGTTTATAAACGATGATGCGGTTTGAAATGACCAACACTTTTAAAAAATTTTTAATTCGGCTTTAAATCCCAGACTTTTTCTCTCTCAAAAAAAAATTGAATTCAAATTTCTTCAGCTGGCCGGGTGGGCTTTGAACTCTCGTCTTCGGGCCTGGGGCTCTGGATTTGCCGTTGGCCCCAACGGGACAGGTCTCACTGAGTGGCCCTGGGAGTGTGAGGCTGAGACTGAGATTACAGACGTGGAGATTTGTCTTTCCCTCAGCCTTACTTCCTGTTCACAGAGTGTCCATGGTGTCTTGTAACAGGTAAATGTGACACACCCTATGGGGCACACCCACAATTTCACTTCAGTGTGGTCTAATGCTATAAAAAAAAATCTCTGTCCCCACCTTACTGACTGCTCTGGCGTTTGGTATGCTTTCCTTTATTGGTCAGAGTATTGAGTACAGGAGTTGGGAGGTCATGTTGCGGCTGTACAGGACATTGGTTAGGCCACTGTTGGAATATTGTGTGCAATTCTGGTCTCCTTCCTATCGGAAAGATGTTGTGAAACTTGAAAGGGTTCAGAAAAGATTTACAAGGATGTTGCCAGGGTTGGAGGATCTGAGCTACAGGGAGAGGCTGAACAGGCTGGGGCTGTTTTCCCTGCAGCGTCGGAGGCTGAGGGGTGACCTTATAGAGGTTTACAAAATCATGGACAGGGTAAATAGGCAAAGTCTTTTCCCTGGGGTCGGGGAGTCCAGAACTAGAGGGGCATAGGTTTAGGGTGAGAGGGGAAAGGGATCTGAGGGGTAACGTTTTCACACAGAGGGTGGTGTGTGTATGGAATGAGCTGCCAGAGGATGTGGTGGAGGCTGGTACAATTGCAACATTTAAGAGGCATTTGGATGGGGATATGAATAGGAAGGGTTTGGAGGGATATGGGCCAGGTGCTGGCAGGTGGGACTAGATTGGGTTGGGATATCTGGGTCAGCATGGACGGGTTGGGCCGAAGGGCCTGTTTCTGTGCTTTGCAGCTGTACGCGGAGGGGAAACGGGATTGATGCCACAGTTTGACAGCATTGGTCATGCCCAGGTGCCCGAGTGTGCTTCAGGTGGGAGTGAATGGACATAGACACAGGGAGGAGCCTTAAATATTCACTCTCAATGGGAGGGGAGTGTTCCTGTGTGACTGTAGCCCATTCAGCAGGGAGGGAGGGAGGGAGGATGGGGGTTAAGCAGAATGACAGCGGGCCAGGCTGGGGATGATCACAAAACTGATACTGATCGTGGGACTGTGGATAACCTTTCAAAAACTTGACTCACGGTTTTATCCCACTAATCCCCTGAGCAAATGCACACACTCCCATTAATCTGTCACATTTTCTGTTTTTCTCATTTCCTTCATGGAAGTAAAGCTCCCTTTACTATTTGAAATCACAAGACAAGCTCTCTCTGCACTGGACAGGGACAGCACGGGGTTAAATACAGAGTAAAGCTTCTTCTACACTGTCCGCCCCCATCAAACACTCCCAGGGACAGGGACAGTACAGGGTTAGATACAGAATAAAGCTCCCTCTACACTGTCCCCCCCATCAAACACTCACAGGGACAGCATGGGGTTAAATACAGAGTAAAGCTCCCTCTACACTGTCCCCCCATCAAACACTCCCCAGGACAGGGACAGGACGGGGTTAGATACAGAGTAAAGCTGTCTCTACCCTGTCCCCCCACTCCCAGGGAGAGGGGGGTTAGATACAGAGTAAAGCTCCCTCTACCCTGACCCCCCACTCCCAGGGACAGGGGGGGTTAGATACAGAGTAAAGCTCCCTCTACCCTGTCCCACCACTCCCAGGGACAGAGGGGTTAGATACAGAGTAAAGCTCCCTCTCCCTGTCTTGCCCCAGGGCCTGTTATTCCAATCCCTCGCTGAGCCCTCTGCTCTGCTGGTCAGGTGATTGTAAGCTGATGGGTGCCTCTGTCTCCTATTCCTGTGAGCCCTCACCTCTCTGTGCCTTCATTAACCCCCCTTCCATCCTCCCCCTACCCTTCCCAATCTCTGCACCCTCCTCTCCTCTCCTCTCCTCCCACCCTCCCCAGAACCCACAAATACCTAAGGAGTCCCTCAAAGGTGGAGCCAAGTGGATTTAGCGTGGACGGGTCAGCCCTGACTAGATGGGCCAAAGGGCCTCACCATCACTGTGAGACTTGATGGGACCTCCCCCGCCCCCCGCGCTGCAAAGTTGGCAAGTGCCAGTTAACTCATGTCCGGAGACCTCACACAGTCACTTGTCCCATCGTCAGGAAGCAGAGGAGGATGGAGTTCGACATCACATGACTGCCGTCCCACCTTCCACATTCCCAATCCTGCCCTGGGAGAACTGAAGGAAAAGTGTCCGTTCCATCCTGCGTCCGTCAGGACAGCGTGCAAGAGTGCCTGATTTTTCTTTACCCCCCTCAAAGGCGAGGGGCAAAACCAACGGCAGTGTGCCTCAACCCACCCTACGAGATCGGCAGCAGCCATTCGCTGGTTTACTCCTCAAGGCGGCCAATCAGAGGCTAGCCGGCCGTTTGGAAAATTAAACAGGGCTTCAGCAGTTAACTGTCGATCATCATAAACCAGCAGAGTCTCTGTGGCAATGTCTCTGTTAATGAGAGCCTGTCAACCAATCAGGGTCCTCCTCCCATGCAGTATCAGAGCTGGTTAGCCCCCTGACTGGGCACTCTTGCAAAGTGTCCTGATTGGTGCAAAAAGGAAATCTTCGACCAATCGTGCACTCTCTTGCCCGTCCTGAGCAAGTGACTGTTTCTGTACAGTCCTCCCCCGGTTACTCTCTTATGGGATTGCGCACAGCAGTATCCCACAGAATGAGACTGCAGGCCATTCCTGAAGGGAAGCTAACCCTTCCTGGGGTGAGGGGTGTGTGTCCATGCCTTTAGCTGACTCGGAGACAGTTCCCTAGGAGTGGGCTGTTTGGGTGGGGTGAGGACCAGCACGCTTGATAGGAATATGGGATCGATACAGGGGCCTCGGGGTGTAGTCTAACTCCCCCAACACCCACAGGGACACAGCTTTGGGGTAAGTGATGGGGGGGGTGGGGGGATGGGCTGGTCCTTATAACATCTCCAAAGAGATCTCAAGGACAGCTTCCCATCAGGAAACAGAACCCCATGGAGCAGGAGCAGGGCACTGGGGGAGGGAGTGTGTGTGCGCGTACGTGCAAAATGTCTCAGCAAAGTACAACTGTATAACCAGGCATACAAAGAGCTCAATGCTTTGTTCTCCCACCAGAAACACCACCACAGACAGACAGACACACACAGGCTTAGATACTCTCACACTCTTAGTCTCACACACAGACAGGCAGAGACGTGCATGCATGCGCACACACACACACTCACACACACACACACACTCATAGGCTGTCTCTCACACAGACATACACACGCGTTCTTACAGTTTCTCTCACACACAGATACAGACTCATACACACAGATTCTCATAAACACAGACACACACATACTCGCAGACACACACACACACAAAGCCACACAAACTCAGACAGGCAGAGACACACACACACAGGCAGGCAGAGACACAGACACACACACAGACACAGACACACAGATGGTGTGAGAGTGACTCACCCCATCATCTTCGCAATCGACTCTTTCCCTGGGCAGTTTTCCAACACCTTCCCACACTTGCTAAATCCACCTTCCTGTTAAAATTTCATTCCCCCAGCTTGTGCTGAGTGCTGTCCTTTAACCTCCCCACGTAACCCTCTATCCTCCTCCTCTCTCTCTGTCTCTCTCTCTCTCTCTCTGTCTCTCTGTCTCTGTCTCTGTCTGTCTCTCTCTCTCTCTCTGTCTCTCTGCCTCTGGTGCCGCCCTAGTATTCACCCAGACTGTGCCACTTGGTGATCTGCCTCCTGGGGTTTTCCAAGACTTCCCGCCAGTGTTGCACACCGCTGGGACTGGGGCTGAGCTGCCCCAGCAGGATGGAGCCCACCACCTCGTTCTTGGTGGTCCTGTCGAAGTTGACGAGCAGCAACTCCAGGCTGACCTCCCTCAGGCTCTCTGCTCGGATCTCAAAGCTGAACAACTCGTTGAAGACTGGGTTCTGTGTACACTTCCTCATGTGGGTCTTCCTCTTCGCCACTCTCCTCCTCCCAAGGAACAGGTTCACTTTGACGTAGGGGTCTGCGGTAGGGGGGGGGGGGGAACAACACAGGAACAGGGGTTACACAACCATCTTGCTGTGGCAAACCCCAAAGACCCCTGAACATCACCCCCACTCCTAATCCTTCCCCAACGGGCATCTCACCTTCTGCACTTTAACTGGAGCTGAAATATAACCAGGAGGAGGCAGTAGAGTCCCACACACGGGAGAGGGAGGGGCGAATGGCTTCCCCTGCTCAGGTTCCTCAGCCCCTCACTCCCAGTAAAATCCCAGACGTCCCCAAACCAGGTCTTCAATGGGCCGACTCCTGCTCAGTATCTCACTTAAACTTACCCATCCCCATCACCCCTTCCCTCACCATCATCACCTTGCATTTCCCTAACCGTTTCCCACGGCCGACCCACCCTAACCTGCACATCCCTGGGCACTATGGGACAATTTCCCACGGCCAATCCACCCTAACCTGCACATCCCTGGGCACTATGGGACAATTTCCCACGGCCAATCCACCCTAACCTGCACATCCCTGGGCACTATGGGACAATTTCCCACGGCCGACCCACCCTAACCTGCACATCCCTGGGCACTATGGGACAATTTCCCACGGCCGACCCACCCTAACCTGCACATCCCTGGGCACTATGGGACAATTTCCCACGGCCGACCCACCCTAACCTGCACATCCCTGGGCACTATGGGACAATTTCCCACGGCCGACCCACCCTAACCTGCACATCCCTGGGCACTATGGGACAATTTCCCATGGCCAATCCACCCTAACCTGCACATCCCTGGGCACTATGGGACAATTTCCCACGGCCAACCCACCCTAACCTGTACATCCCTGGACACTATGGGACAATTTCCCATGGCCAATCCACCCTAACCTGCACATCCCTGGGCACTATGGGACAATTTCCCATGGCCAACCCACCCTAACCTGTACATCCCTGGACACTATGGGACAATTTCCCCACGGCCAATCCACCCTAACCTGCACATCCCTGGGCACTATGGGACAATTCCCCACGGCCAACCCACCCTAACCTGTACATCCCTGGACACTATGGGACAATTTCCCACGGCCAATCCACCCTAACCTGCACATCCCTGGGCACTATGGGACAATTTCCCACGGCCGACCCACCCTAACCTGTACATCACTGGGCACTATGGGACACTTTCCCATTGCCAATCCACCCTAACCTGCACATCCCTGGGCACTACGGGACAATTTCCCACGGCCAACCCACCCTAACCTGCACATCCCTGGACACTATGGGACAATTTCCCACGGCCGACCCACCCTAACCTGCACATCCCTAGGCACTATGGGACAATTTCCCATTGCCAATCCACCCTCACCTGCACATCCCTGGGCACTACGGGACAATTTCCCACGGCCAATCCACCCTCACCTGCACATCCCTGGACACTATGGGACAATTTCCCACGACCAATCCACCCTAACCTGCACATCTTTGGACTGTGGGAGGAAACCGGAGCACCCGGAGGAAACCCACGCAGACACGGGGGAGAATGTGGAAACTCCACACAGACAGTCGCCCGAGGCTGGAATCGAACCCAGGTCCCTGGCGTCGTGAGGCAGCTGTGCTAACCACTGAGCCACTGTGGGACCTTACACAATGGACGGTGTAACATCGATGAGCCAATCCTGTTGGGGCACTGGGATTAAAAACTAGTGGGAACCAGGAACCTGGCATTCTTGCACGTTCTACGCTACACGTGAGTCCAGCCTGGCTCCCATCAGTCGGTACCGACTACCACCCCACAGGTATGGTAACCTCTGACCCCTGCCAACCCTGCCCAGGCCCTGAGGTAAATGAAGAAGATGATGGATTTAATAACTGCTACCTGAGAGACCGATGATGTCCATTTTGGGTAGGTGCCGGGCTTTTAGCACCACCACAGTCAGTCTGTGAGCGACGGGTTGGTAACTGACAGAAGCCAGGAGCTCCCCTCTGCTGACACACTTCTGAAGGGTTAAGATAAAAAGATCAAAACGTCAGAGAGGGACTGGTGACAGCGAACACGGTCAGCATAAAGTTCACGGTCTAGCTCCCACCCTCCTACCGCAATCACACAGCAACGGGGAGCGGCAGCAGGCAGTTCGGCCCCCTTGGGTCTGCTAGCCCATTGTCTACAGAGAGGACCCAGCATTCCCTTCTGCTTCTGGACTCCACCCCCCCCCCTCAGATCAAAGCCCTGGCACTCACGGGAGAATCTCCACGTTTACAGATGACACAAAACCTGGAAGATTTTAAATTGGGATGAGGACGGCAGTGTGGGACAGGTTAATGTAGGACAGGTCGAGGAATGGGGCAGGGGGCGGGCAGGAACAGGTTAATGTAGGACAGGTCCAGGCAGAGGTCAGAGGGCAGGCAGGAACAGGTTAATGTAGGACAGGTCGGGGCAGAGGGCAGGCAGGAACAGGTTAATGGAGGACAGATCGGGGCAGAGGGCAGAGGGCAGGCAGGAACAGGTTAATGTAGGACAGGTCGGGGCAGAGGGCAGGCAGGAACAGGTTAATGTAGGACAGGTCTGGGGAGAGGGCAGGGGGCTGGCAGGAACAGGTTAATGTAGGACAGGTCTGGGGAGAGGGCAGGGGGCTGGCAGGAACAGGTTAATGTAGGACAGGTCGGGGCAGAGGTCAGGCAGGAACAGGTTAATGTAGGACAGGTCTGGGGAGAGGGCAGGGGGCTGGCAGGAACAGGTTAATGTAGGACAGGTCTGGGGAGAGGGCAGGGGGCTGGCAGGGTCAGGTTAATGTAGGACAGGTCGGGGCAGAGGGCAGAGGGCAGGCAGGAACAGGTTAATGTAGGACAGATCGGGGCAGGGGGCAGAGGGCAGGCAGGAACAGGTTAATGTAGGACAGATCGGGGCAGAGGGCAGGGGGCTGGCAGGAACAGGTTAATATAACATAGAGAACTGTGAGGTGATGCCCTTTGGTTGTGGGAACATTGGAAGACAATATAAAATAGGGAGCCCAATTCGAAAGAGTTTGAGGAGCAGAGGCAGCTAAGTGTATATGTGCACAGATCATTGAAGGTGGCAGGGCAGGGGGAGAGTGCAGGGAGTAAACCAGACAGTGTCCTCGTCTTTGTTAACAGGGACATAGAGTACAAGAGCAGGGAGGTGATGTTGAACGTGTCCAAGAGCCTGTCACTTCTCAGCTGGAGTATTGTGTCTAGTTGAGGGTGCCACATTATCAGAAAGCTGGGAGCACATTGCAGAGTGTCGACTGAAGGACTGGTTTCCAAGGATGGGGATCCAGGGACGAGAATGGATGAGGGAGAGAGGGACAGGGAGAGAGAGAAGGAGACAGGGACAGGGAGAGTGAGAAAGACAGGGAGAGAGACACCAGACAGCCTGACATCAGCAGTGGCAGAAATACTGGAGTCTATTCCAAAGGATGGCCTGTCGGAGTGCTTCGAAAATACCAAGGGGGGGAATTACACCAAGTTGCTGCCCATTTGTCGAAGGGAAACAGTGTTTAACAAACCTACTGTAGTTTCCGGTGGGTGTGGCGTAATTGGATTTAGAGTGCTTTCAATAAAGTCCCACACACTGTACAAAAATCAATGCACTGGGGTTGGATTGAGAACTGGTTAGCAGGGCGAGAGGGAGGACTGCAGATGCTGGAGGTCAGAGTCGAGATGTGAGTGGTGCTGGAAAAGCACAGCAGGTCAGGCACCATCCAAGGAGCAGCAAAATCGACATTTCAGGCAAAAGCCCTTCATCAGGAAGGTTAGCAGGACAGAGGATATTTTTAAGGTGAAAGGAGGAAGACTTAAAAAGGACAGGAGGGGGTTTTGTTTTTACACAGAGGGTGGTTTGTGTGCGGACTGAACGTCCAGAGGGAGTGATGGATGTGAGTACAAATACAGTGTTTACAAACCATTTGGATAAGTTGATGGGTTGTTGTGAGTGGAAGCCTGTGGTGAGTTGGGTTATGGTCAGGGATCATTGCTTGCCCCCCAAGTTATTCACTGGACATTCCAATGATTGATCAGTGGTGCTGGAAGAGCACAGCAATTCAGGCAGCATCCGAGGACAGGCAAAATCGACGTTTCGGGCAAAAGCCCTTCATCAGGCGCCACCTCGTGCTCCCGTGAGGAGGTTGAGCAATTCATCAACTTCACCAACACATTCCACCCCAACCTTAAATTCACCTGGACCATCTCTGACACCTCCGTCAATGACGACTGACTTGACGCTGACATTTTTTACAAACCCACAGACTCCCACAGCTACCTGGATTACACCTCTTCCCACTCTGCCTCCTGCAAAAATGCTATCCCACATTCCCAATTCGTCAGTCTCTGCCGCATCTCCTCCCAGGAGGAGCGGTTCCACCACAGAACACACCAGATGGCCTCCTTCTTTAGAGACCACAATTTCCATTCCCACGTGGTTAAAGATGCCCTCCAACGCATCTCATCCACATCCCGCACCTCCGCCCTCAGACCCAACCCCTCCAACCGCAACAAGAACAGAACTCCCCTGATGCTCACTTTCCACCCTACCAACCTTCGCATAAACCAAATCATCCGCCGACATTTCCGCCACCTCCAAACAGACCCCACCACCAGGGATATATTTCCCTCCCCACCCCTTTCCACCTTCCGCAAAGACTGTTCCCTCCGTGACTACCTGGTCAGGTCCACGGCCCCTTACAACCCACCCTCCCATCCTGGCACTTTCCCCTGCCACCGCAGGAACTGTAAAACCTGTGCCCACACCTCCTCCCTCACCTCTATCCAAGGCCCTAAAGGAGCCTTCCACATCCATCAATGTTTCACCTGCACATCCACTAATATCATTTATTGTATCCGTTGCTCCCGATGCGGTCTCCTCTACATTGGGGAGACTGGGCACCTCCTAGCAGAGCGCTTTAGGGAACATCTCCGAGACACCCGCACCAATCAACCACACCACCCCGTGCCCCAAAATTTCAACTCCCCCTCCCACTCTGCCGAGGATATGGAGGTCCTGGGCCTCCTTCACTGCCGCTCCCTCACCACCAGACGCCTGGAGAAAGAACGCCTCATCTTCTGCCTCAGAACGCTTCAACCCCAGGGCATCAATGTGGATTTCAACAGTTTCCTCATCCTAGTTTCTAACCTCCAGCAACACTGTCCCCTTGACTTGTCCGGACTTGTCCAACCTGCCCAGCTCCTTTTCCACCTATCCACTCCATCCTCTCCTCCCTGACCTATCACCTTCATCTCCTCCCCCACTGACCTATTGTACTGTATGCTACTCTATCCCCACCCCCACCCTCCTCTAGCTTATCTCTCCACGCTTCAGGCTCTCTGCCTTTATTCCTGATGAAGGGCTTTAGCCCGAAACGTCGATTTTGCCTGTCCTCGGATGCTGCCTGAATTGCTGTGCTCTTCCAGCACCACTGATCCAGAATCTGGTTTCCAGCATCTGCAGTCATTGTTTTTACCTATTCCAATGATTGAGCCAAGGAAATCAAATGGAATATTTCCAAGTTTCCTGACGTTTGGAACGAGGCGAGAGTGGAATTGGTGAGACAGGTGTACAGGGCGAATGAGATGGAGCAGAGTGTTATTGAAATGGAGATATGTGGGGAACAGTTCTGAGGAAGGGTCGCTGGACCTGAGACGGTAACCCTGATTTCTCTTCACAGACCTGCTGTGCTTTTCCAGCAACTTCTGTTTTTGATATATAGTGTGTGTACGGAGGGTGATGGGTGTCAATGTACACCAGTCTGACGCAGCAGACAGTTACAAAGGCCCTGATTGCAAGAGGATTTGAGAGCAGGGATAGGGATGCCTTACTGCAGTTGTACACGCTCTTGGTGAGACCATATCTCTAGTATTGTGTGGAGTTTTGGTCTGCTTTGTTAAGAGAGGATGTTTTTGTTAGAGAGGAAGTGCAGCAGAGGATTGGTTCAACCGCATCTTTATTCAGTAGGATTTAGAAGGATGAGAAGTGATCTGATTGAAATATCTAAAATTCTCACAGGGCTGGACAGACTCAATGCAGAGAAAATGTTTCCCCAGTTGGGGAGTACAGAATGAGGGGGCGATAACCTTAGGACACAGGGTAGATTGCTTAGGACCCAGATGAGGAAATATTTCTTCACTCACAGAATAGTGAACCTGTAGGATTTTCTACTGCAGAAGGCTGTGGAGGCCAAGTCATGTATATATTCAAGGGAAAGAGAGAGAAACATGTTCTCTGCAGGCTGGAGGTGTATGGGGCATATCGGGAACGTGTGAGAGCAAGGCACTGAGATGGTGGTCGGGCACGCCAAACCCGATGGGCTGAATGGCCTACTGTTTAGCCACACGCTGATACCTGGATTCAGTGGCGAATGGGGAAAAGCTCAGACAGACTGGGCAGAGTGAGGGGGTCATGTGAGGGGAGTGTGCAAGACCCTGAGTCTTTTCCGGCCTACTCAAGGCCCCGGGCCTACAGGAGAACAACGGGGCACGGGATAGGGCTGGCCCCTCCTAATTACCGCGAGGGGAGGGTCGGGGACTCACCTCTGTCAAACAAGTACAATATACTCTGCACCCAACGCATTTCCCATTGTTCGGTTGCCCCGGCAACCCTCTCCATTTAACGCGTGTAGGCCTCTGGTTAGCTGTTCCCACACAACACTGGGACCTTGACGTCATCCTCCTGTACAATCCTCACTATTGTTTCCCGAATTTCTCCTCTTTATCCAACTGCCTGCAGTTTGACACCAGCTAACCGATCTCTAGGCAGCTACCAGAACCTTCCAGAATCGACAGACGCTCATTGCATTTCAATTTTGCATCTCCCCACACTGCCCCTCCACCACCGACGCTCCTGGCCAAATATCTTTCAGCTCTACCCTCCACTTATCTGCGATTTATTTCCCCGTTCACACTCAAAGGGGACAGTCGCTGAGCGTGTTGCACTGATAGAGAGGGGTTCACTTCATCTTACATCTTGAAAATATCATGTCCCTCAGCACCGACCCTCCGACAGCGCCCGCTCCCTCAGCGATGACTCTCCGACAGTGCCCGCTCCCTCAGCGCTGACCCTCTGACAGCGCAGCACTCCCTCAGCACTGAACCTCTGACAGCGCCCGCTCCCTTAGCACTGACCCTCCGACGGCACCCGCTCCCTTAGCACTGACCCTCCGACAGTGCGGCACTCCCTTAGCACTGACCCTCTGACAGCACCCGCTCCCTTAGGACTGACCCTCCGACAGCACCCGCTCCCTCAGCACTGACCCTCCGACAGTGCGGCACTCCCTTAGCACTGACCCTCCGACGGCACCCGCTCCCTTAGCACTGACCCTCCGACAGCACCCGCTCCCTTAGCACTGACCCTCCGACAGTGCGGCACTCCCTTAGCACTGACCCTCCGACAGCACCCGCTCCCTTAGCACTGACCCTCCGACAGCACCCGCTCCCTCAGCACTGACCCTCCGACAGTGTGGCACTCCCTCAGCACTGACCCTCCGACAGCACCCGCTCCCTTAGCACTGACCCTCCAACAGCACCTGCTCCCTCAGCACTGACCCTCCGACAGTGCGGCACTCCCTCAGCACTGACCCTCCGACAGTGCGACATTCCCTCAGCACTGACCCTCCGACAGCGCAGCGCTCCCTCAGCACTGACCCTCCGACAGTGCGACATTCCCTCAGCACTGACCCTCCGACAGTGCCCACTCCCTCAGCACTGACCCTCCGACAGCGCAGCGCTCCCTCAGCACTGAACCTCTGTCAGCGCCCGCTCCCTCAGCACTGATCCTCTGACTGCCTGCTCCCTCAGCGCTGACCCATGTGCTGTCAGTCTGGAGTTTGGTTTGGTTTGGGTCTGTCTCTGCTATGACACTGGCCCCCCCCCCCCCACAGTGCTGTGTTGCAGAGCTGTTGTAGTTTACCCACAGTCTGTACCGCTCCCAGAATATGGCCCAGCTGGTGTCTCAGGAAGGTAGCCCTGTGCTGTGCTGTGCTGAGAGACACCCAGCTGGGGTTTGGAAGGGGAGGTTGCTGTGTGTGCCTACCCTCTGCTGCAGGATGGAAAGATGGCCCAGTCTGACATGGTCACTGTTCAGCACCTCACCTTCCTGCACCATGGGGAAGGACCGAGTGCTGCAGCTCATCCCCAGTCTGATAGTTAGTGAGAGCCGAATGTTCATTCACACACACACCCCCCACACAACACCACACTCTCAATGTTTCTAATGGTTCCTCCCCCTAATACAGCAGCACAAGGGATGCTCATGGCTGTGTGTCTGTATGCATGTGCACACGTGTATGTAAGAACGTGTGTGTACAAATACACACGCGATGGTGGTGGGGACGTATGTCTCGGTTCGTGTGCATGGCTACGTGTTGATGTGTGGAGACACGTTTGCATGCATCTATTCATGTATGTAAGTACACGTGTGGGTGCTTATGTGTTTGAGTGTGTGTGTCATTGTGCACGTGTAGAGGAAGCTTTACTCTGTATCTAACCCTGTGCTTTCCCTGTCCTGGGAGTGTTTGATGGGGGACAGTGTAGAGGGAGCTTTACTCTGTATCTAACCCCGTGCTGTCCCTGTCCTGGGAGGGTTTGATGGGGGGACAGTGTAGAAGGAGCTTTACTCTGTATCTAACCCCGTGCTGTCCCTGTCCTGGGAGTGTTTGATGGGGGGGACAGTGTAGAGGGAGCTTTACTCTGTATCTAACCCCGTGCTGTCCCTGTCCTGGGAGTGTTTGATGGGAGGGACAGTGTAGAGGGAGCTTTACTCTGTATCTAACCCCGTGCTGTCCCTGTCCTGGGAGTGTTTGACGGGTAACTGTGCCCTGAACCAATCACCATCCAAGTGAAGAAACTCTGCTTTCGGCCTGAGTGGGTTGGCCTATTCTGTTGAGGCCTAGTCGCGAAGGCTTGGGGAAGTCAGGATGCTGTCACGGCTCGGCCGCCCGTAGATCCCCTCAGATTGGGATCCACTGGATCTGTGCAGTGCCCTTACCTGTATGTTCCTCTTGAGGATCTGCTGGGTGAGTCGCACCTTGCTGGTGGCAGGGTCGAGGCCTGCCAAGGGGACAGTGACCTCCCCAATCACGTCGTCACGGGAATACCGGTCAAAGCTGAGCACCAGGAAGTGAAGGACCAGTTCCTGTAGCTGGCTGTACGGGATCCCATAAAAACTGAAAGTCTCGTCAAAGACGGGGTCCAGAGTCTTCCTGAGGACCCTTGTCTTTATCTTGTGCTTTCTCTCGGGCAGGATGGTCATCTTGACGTAGGGGTCCGAGCTCTGGGTGGTCTCGTCCACGACGGGTAGGCCTCGGGCCTCCTCAATGCTCACCACCAGGGCCTTCTTCACAAAGTTGTAGTCCACCGACAGGCAGAGGGTACCCAGTTGGACTCCGGACGCTGGGGACACTGGGGTCGGGCCTTCAGAGGGGCTGGTGCTGCTGCTGCTGCTGCTGTCTCTGGGGCAGGAGGACACAGTGTCTGGGCCTTTCTCATACTCAGTGGTGAACTGCAGCTGGTCGGGGAAGGGGGTACAGTTTGGAGGCACGGTCCCATTCTCCGAGTGCTCTGGCACTCCGCATAGCGGCTGCCCAGAGCTCTGACGGTGGACTCCAGAGACCACCTTCCTGTTGTTCAGAGCCACGGGGTAGATGCTGATACCCTTGAGCATGTGAACAAACCGGTATGGAGGGTTCTTGGACAGCTTGGGCTGCCGGTGGTGACAGCACGCCCATACAAACAGAGTCAGAGAGGCCGACACTACCAGCACCGTGGCCCCGATAAAACCCGCCACAATGGGAGAGATGTCTGTCAGAGAGAGGAGAGGACTGGGGTCAGCGAGACAAGGTAGTAACAAGATGGCGTCCACGCTCAACAACCCACTGCAATACATAACCCCCCACAAACCCCACACATCACCGTCCCCGCAATACCCCCCACAAACCCCACACATCACCGTACTCTCAATGCCCCACACTACCCCCCCACATCACCGTCCCGTCAATACCCCCCACACACCCCTCCCACATCACCGTCCCCTCAATGCCCCACACACCCCTCCCACATCACCGTCCCCTCAATGCCCCACACACCCCCTCCCACATCACCGTCCCCTCAATACCCCCCACTAACCCCCCCACATCACCGTCCCCTCAATGCCCCACACTACCCCCCCACATCACCGTCCCCACAATACCCCCCACACACCCCTCCCACATCACCGTCCCCACAATACGCCCCACACCCCCCTCCCACATCACCATCCCCTCAATACCCCCCACACACCCCTCCCACATCACCATCCCCTCAATACCCCCCACACCCCCCTCCCACATCACCATCCCCTCAATACCCCCCACACACCCCTCCCACATCACTGTCCTCTCAATACCCCCCACACACCCCTCCCACATCACCGTTCCCTCAATAACCCCCACACACGCCCCTCCCACATCACCGTCCCCTCAATACCCCCCACACCCCCCCTCCCACATCACCGTCCCCTCAATACCCCCCACACCCCCCTCCCACATCACCGTCCCCTCAATACCCCCCACACCCCCCTCCCACATCACCGTCCCGTCAATACCCCCCACACACCCCTCCCACATCACCGTCCCCTCAATACCCCACACACAACCCCCCCACATCACCCGTCCACTCAATACCCCCCACATCATCGTCCCCTCAATACCCCACACACAACCCCCCCCACATCACCGTCCCCTCAATACCCCCCACACACCCCCTCCCACATCACCGTCCCCTCAATACCCCCCACACCCCCCTCCCACATCACCGTCCCGTCAATACCCCCCACACACCCCCTCCCACATCACCGTCCCCTCAATACCCCCCACACACCCCCTCCCACATCACCGTTCCCTCAATAACCCACACACTCCCACCCCACATCACCATCCACTCAATACCCCCCACACAACCCCCCCCACATCACCGTCCCCTCAATACCCCCACAAACCCCTCCCACATCACCGTCCCCTCAATACCCCCCACACCCCCCTCCCACATCACCGTCCCCTCAATACCCCCCCAACACCCCGCCCACATCATCGTCCCCTCAATACACCCCACACACCCCCCTCCCACATCACCGTCCCCTCAATACCCCCCACACCCCCCTCCCACATCACCGTCCCCTCAATCCCCCCCACACACCCCTCCCACATCACCATCCACTCAATACCCCACACACACCCCCTCCCACATCACATTCCCCTCAATACCCCCCACACACCCCTCCCACATCACCGTCCCCTCAATAGCCCCCACACCCCCCTCCCACATCACCGTTCCCTCAATAACCCCCACACACGCCCCTCCCACATCACCGTCCCCTCAATACCCCCCACACACCCCCTCTCACATCACCGTCCCCTCAATACCCCCCACACCCCCCTCCCACATCACCGTCCCCTCAATACCCCCCACATCATCGTCCCCTCAATACCCCACACACAACACCCCCCCACATCACCGTCCCCTCAATACCCCCCACACACCCCCTCCCACATCACCGTCCCCTCAATACCCCCCACACACCCCTCCCACATCACCGTCCCCTCAATACCCCCCACACACCCCCTCCCACATCACCGTCCCCTCAATACCCCCCACACACCCCCTCCCACATCACCGTCCCCTCAATACCCCACACACAACCCCCCCCCCACATCACCGTCCCCTCAATACTCCACACACAACCCCCCCCCCACATCACCGTCCCCTCAATACCCCCCACGCACCCCCCCCCCCACATCACCGTTCCCTCAATAACCCACACACTCCCACCCCACATCACCATCCACTCAATACCCCCCACACAACCCCCCCCACATCACCGTCCCCTCAATACCCCACACACAACCCCCCCCCACATCACCGTCCCCTCAATACTCCACACACAACCCCCCCCACATCACCGTCCCCTCAATACCCCCCACGCACCCCCCCCCACATCACCGTCCCCTCAATACCCACACACCCCTCCCACATCACCGTCCCCTCAATACCCCCCACACACACCCCCCCCACATCACCGTCCCCTCAATACCCCCCACACGCCCCTCCCACATCACCGTCCCCTCAATACCCCCCACACACCCCTCCCACATCACCGTCCACTCAATACCCCCCACACACCCCTCCCACATCACCGTCCCCACAATACCCCCCACACACCCCTCCCACATCACCGTCCACTCAATACCGCACACACACACCCCCCTACATCACCATCCCCTCAATACCGCACACACATCCCCCCACATCACATTCCACTCAATACCCCCCACACACACCCCCCCCCACATCGCCGTCCCCTCAATACCCCACACACGCTCCCTCCCACATCACCGTCCACTCAATACCCCACAAACAACCCCCCCCACATCACTGTCCCCTCAATACTCCCCACGCACACCCCCACATCACCTTCCACTCAATACCCCCCACTACCCTCCCACATCACTGTCCCCTCAATACCCCCCACTACCCTCCCACATCACCGTCCCCTCAATACCCCCCACTACCTTCCCACATCACCGTCCCCTCAATACCCTCCACTAACCCCCCCCCACATCACCATCCCCTCAATACCGCACACACACCCCCCCCCACATCACCATCCCCTCAATACCGCACACACACAACCCCCCACATCACCATCCACTCAATACCCCCCACACACACCCCCCCCACATCACCGTCCCCTCAATACCCCACACACGCTCCCCCCCACATCACCGTCCCCTCAATACCCCACATACACCCCTCACACATCACCGTCCCCTCAATACCCCCCACACACTCCCTCCCACATCACCGTCCCCTCAATACCCCCCACACCCCCCTCCCACATCACCGTCCCCTCAATACCCCCCACACACCCCTCCCACATCACCGTCCCCTCAATACCCCCCACACACCCCCTCCCACATCACCGTTCCCTCAATAACCCACACACGCCCACCCCACATCACCATCCACTCAATACCCCCCACACACCCCTCCCACATCACCGTCCTCTCAATACCCCACACACACCCCCCTCCCACATCACCGTCCCGTCAATACCCCCCACACACCCCTCCCACATCACCGTCCCCTCAATACCCCCCACACACCCCTCCCACATCACCGTCCCCTCAATACCCCCCACACACCCCTCCCACATCACCGTCCCCTCAATACCCCCCACACACCCCCTCCCACATCACCGTCCCCTCAAAACCCCCCACACCCCCCTCCCACATCACCGTCCCGTCAATACCCCCCACACACCCCGCCCACATCATCGTCCCCTCAATACCCCCCACACACCCCCCTCCCACATCACCATCCCCTCAATACCCCCCACACCCCCCTCCCACATCACCATCCACTCAATACCCCACACACACCCCCTCCCACATCACATTCCCCTCAATACGTCCCACACACCCCTCCCACATCACCGTCCCCTCAATACCCCCCACACCCCCCTCCCACATCACTGTCCTCTCAATACCCCCCACACACCCCTCCCACATCACCGTTCCCTCAATACCCCCCACACACCCCCCTCCGACATCACCGTCCCCTCAATAACCCCCACACACGCCCCTCCCACATCACCGTCCCCTCAATACCCCCCACATACACCCCTCACATATCACCGTCCCCTCAATACCCCAAACACCCCCCCACATCACCGTCCCCTCAATACCCCACCAACACCCCTCCCACATCACCGTCCCCTCAATACCCCACATACACCCCTCACACATCATCGTCCACTCAATACCCCCCACACACCCCTCCCACATCACCATCCACTCAATACCCCCCACACACCCCCTCCCACATCACCGTCCACTCAATACCCCCCACACACCCCCTCCCACATCACCATCCACTCAATACCCCCCACACACCCCTCCCACATCACCGTCCCCTCAATACCCCCCACACCCCCCTCCCACATCACCATCCACTCAATACCCCCCACACACCCCTCCCACATCACCGTCCCCTCAATACCCCCCACACACCCCTCCCACATCACCATCCACTCAATACACCCCACACACCCATCCCACATCACCATCCACTCAATACCCCCCACACACCCCTCCCACATCACCGTCCCCTCAATACCCCCCACACACCCCTCCCACATCACCATCCACTCAATACCCCCCACACCCCCCTCCCACATCACCATCCACTCAATACCCCCCACACACCCCTCCCACATCACCGTCCCCTCAATACCCCCCACACCCCCCTCCCACATCACTGTCCTCTCAATACCCCCCACACACCCCTCCCACATCACCGTTCCCTCAATACCCCCCACACACCCCCCTCCGACATCACCGTCCCCTCAATAACCCCCACACACGCCCCTCCCACATCACCGTCCCCTCAATACCCCCCACATACACCCCTCACATATCACCGTCCCCTCAATACCCCAAACACCCCCCCACATCACCGTCCCCTCAATACCCCACATACACCCCTCACACATCATCGTCCACTCAATACCCCCCACACACCCCTCCCACATCACCATCCACTCAATACCCCCCACACACCCCCTCCCACATCACCGTCCACTCAATACCCCCCACACACCCCCTCCCACATCACCATCCACTCAATACCCCCCACACACCCCTCCCACATCACCGTCCCCTCAATACCCCCCACACCCCCCTCCCACATCACCATCCACTCAATACCCCCCACACACCCCTCCCACATCACCGTCCCCTCAATACCCCCCACACACCCCTCCCACATCACCATCCACTCAATACACCCCACACACCCATCCCACATCACCATCCACTCAATACCCCCCACACACCCCTCCCACATCACCGTCCCCTCAATACCCCCCACACACCCCTCCCACATCACCATCCACTCAATACCCCCCACACCCCCCTCCCACATCACCATCCACTCAATACCCCCCACACACCCCTCCCACATCACCGTCCCCTCAATACCCCCCACACCCCCCTCCCACATCACTGTCCTCTCAATACCCCCCACACACCCCTCCCACATCACCGTTCCCTCAATAACCCCCACAACGCCCCTCCCACATCACCGTCCCCTCAATACCCCCCACATACACCCCTCACATATCACCGTCCCATCAATACCCCAAACACCCCCCCACATCACCGTCCCCTCAATACCCCACCAACACCCCTCCCACATCACCGTCCCCTCAATACCCCACATACACCCCTCACACATCACCGTCCCCTCAATACCCCCCACACACCCCTCCCACATCACCATCCACTCAATATCCCCCACACACCCCTCCCACATCACCGTCCACTCAATACCCCACACACACCCCCCCACATCACCGTCCCCTCAATACCCCACCAACACCCCTCCCACATCACCGTTCCCTCAATACCCCCCACACACCCCTCCCACATCACCATCCACTCAATACCCCCCACACACCCCTCCCACATCACCGTCCACTCAATACCCCACACACACCCCCCCCACATCACCGTCCCCTCAATACCCCCCACACGCCCCCCCACATCACCGTTCCCTCAATAACCCACACACACCCCCCCCACATCACCGTCCCCTCAATACCCCCCACACACCCCTCCCACATCACCGTCCACTCAATACCCCCCCACACACCCCCCCCCACATCACCGTCCCCTCAATACCCCACACACGCCCCCCCACATCACTGTTCCCTTAATACCCCACATCCCCCTCCCACATCACCGTCCCCTCAATACCCCACACACCTCCCCCACATCACCGTCCCCTCAATACCCCACACACACGCCTCCCCACATCTCCGTCCCCTCAATAACCCACACACCCCCCCCCACATCTCCGTCCCCTCAATACCCCCCACACGCCCCCCCACATCACTGTTCCCTCAATACCCCACATCCCCCTCCCACATCACCGTTCCCTCAATACCCCACACACCTCCCCCACATCACCGTCCCCTCAATACCCCCCCACGCCCCCCCACATCACCGTCCCCTCAATACCCCACATCCCCCCCCCACATCACCGTCCACTCAATAACCCACACACCCCCCCCCCACATCACCGTCCCCTCAATACCCCCCCACGCCCCCCCACATCACCGTCCCCTCAATACCCCACATCCCCCCCCCACATCACCGTCCCCTCAATACCCCACATCCCCCCCCCACATCACCGTCCACTCAATACCCCACACACACCGCCCCCACATCACCGTCCCCTCCAATATATAACCCCCACCCCCACCCCCACATCATCGTCCACTCAATAACTCACTCCAACATATAACCCCCCCCCACATCACCATCCACTGAATAACTCACTCCAATATATAACCGCCCCCCCACATCACCATCCACTCAATAACCCACTCCAATATATAACCCCCCCCCACATCACCATCCACTGAATAACTCACTCCAATATATAACCCCCCCCACATCACCATCCACTCAATACCCCACACACACCGCCCCCACATCACCGTCCCCTCAATACCCCCCACACACCGCCCCCACATCACCATCCACTCAATAACTCACTCCAATATATAACCCCCCACCCCGAACCACTCGATTAGATTCCAGTCTGTAACTCACTCCCGGGTATCTGTTACTCTGTATATAAACCACCACGAACCCCTCGATTAGATTCCAGTCTGTAACTCACTCCCGGGTATCTGTTATTCTGTATATAAACCCCACCCCGAACCCCTCGATTAGATTCCAGTCTGTAACTCCCTCCTGGGGTATCTGTTATTCTGTATATAAACCCCCACGAACCCCTCGATTAGATTCCAGTCTGTAACTCCCTCCCGGGTATCTGTTATTCTGTATATAAACCCCACCTCGAACCCCTCGATTAGATTTCAGTCTGTAACTCCCTCCCGGGTATCTGTTACTCTGTATATAAACCCCACCCCGAACCCCTCGATTAGATTCCAGTCTGTAACTCCCTCCCAGGGTATCTGTTATCCTGCATATAAACCACCCTGAACCCCGCGATTAGATTCCAGTCTGTAACTCCCTCCCGGGGTATCTGTTATTCTGTATATAAACCCCCACGAACCCCTCGATTAGATTCCAGTCTGTAACTCCCTCCCAGGGTATCTGTTATCCTGCATATAAACCACCCTGAACCCCGCGATTAGATTCCAGTCTGTAACTCCCTCCCGGGGTATCTGTTATTCTGTATATAAACCCCCACGAACCCCTCGATTAGATTCCAGTCTGTAACTCCCTCCCGGGTATCTGTTATTCTGTATATAAACCCCACCCCGAACCCCTCGATTAGATTCCAGTCTGTAACTCCCTCCTGGGGTATCTGTTATTCTGTATATAAACCCCCACGAACCCCTCGATTAGATTCCAGTCTGTAACTCCCTCCCGGGTATCTGTTATTCTGTATATAAACCCCACCCCGAACCCCTCGATTAGATTCCAGTCTGTAACTCCCTCCCGGGTATCTGTTATTCTGTATATAACCCACCCCGAACCCCTCGATTAGATTCCAGTCTGTAACTCCCTCCTGGGGTATCTGTTATTCTGTATATAACCCACCCCAAACCCCGCGATTAGATTCCAGTCTGTCACTCCCTCCGGGTATCTGTTATTCTGTATATAAACCCCACCCCGAACCCCTGGATTAGATTCCAGTCTGTAACTCCCTCCCAGGTATCTGTTATTCTGTATATAAACCACCCCGAACCCCTCGATTAGATTCCAGTCTGTAACTCCCTCCCGCGTGTCTGTTATTCTGTATATAAACCACCCCAAACCCCTCGATTAGATTCCAGTCTGTAACTCCCTCCCGGGGTATCTGTTATTCTGTATATATCCCATCCCGAACCCCGCGATTAGATTCCAGTCTGTAACTCCCTCCCGGGGTATCTGTTATTCTGTATATATCCCACCCCGAACCCCTGGATTAGATTCCAGTCTGTAACTCCCTCCCGGGGTATCTGTTATTCTGTATATAAACCACCCCAAACCCCTCGATTAGATTCCAGTCTGTAACTCCCTCCCGGGGTATCTGTTATTCTGTATATAAACCACCCCGAACCCCTGGATTAGATTCCAGTCTGTAACTCCCTCCCGGGTATCTGTTATTCTGTATATAAACCACCCCGAACCCCGCGATTAGATTCCAGTCTGTAACTCCCTCCCGGGTATCTGTTATTCTGTATATAAACCACCCCGAACCCCGCGATTAGATTCCAGTCTGTAACTCCCTCCTGGGTTATTGCGATCACAGCTCTGATACACTATGGTGTGAGAAACGACCTTAATCATGTGCTGATGATATTGGGTGGTGAGTTTCTGAGGGGTATGGGTGAGTGTGGGGTGCGCGACAGGGATATGGGGCACAAGCTGGTCCATGGATGTTTTTTTAAATTCCCCTAACCAGTGAGGGCCTGGACTGAGCACTGGTTATAACAGATGGTCGAGAGAGGCTCATCTCGTGACTGCAGCTGGGTTAGGATGACGTTACACTGAGCTCTGTCTCTCTCTCTCTGTCTCTCTCTCTCTGTCTCTCTCTCTCTCTGTCTCTCTCTCTCTCTCTGTCTCTCTCTCTCTCTCTGTCTCTC
>NW_028270188.1:48623050-48712346 GCF_037043375.1 Chiloscyllium plagiosum
CCTCCCTATCTCTGTCATCTCCTCCAGCCCCTACACCCCCTCCCTATCTCTGTCACCCCCTCCAGCCCCTACACCCCCTCCCTATCTCTGTCACCCCCTCTAGCCCCTACACCCCCTCCCTATCTCTGTCACCCCCTCCAGCCCCTACACCCCCTCCCTATCTCTGTCACCCCCTCCAGCCCCTACACCCCCTCCCTATCGCTGTCACCCCCTCTAGCCCCTACACCCCCTCCCTATCTCTGTTGCCTCCTCCAGCCCCTCTCTCAATTGAATTAAACGTACTTCACATCCGCGGGGGGAGGTGGGAGCGCTCAGGAGGAGTCATGTGGGGGTTATATTCACTCCTTGTCTCTCCATTCCCCACTCAGCGCTGCCACACACGCTATACTGGGACCAGCGAAGGGCAGAATGGCCTGGCTGAGGGATCTGGGATCCTCTCTGTGCTGTTCCTCCACGGTATTGCCATGAAGACAGAGTCACAGATAGACAGTGTGGTGAAGAAGGTGTTTGCCTTTTATTGGTCAGAGTATTGAGTACAGGAGTTGGGAGGTCATGTTGCGGCTGTACAGGACATTGGTTAGGCCACTGTTGGAATATTACGTGCAATTCTGGTCTCCTTCCTATCGGAAAGATGTTGTGAAACTTGAAAGGGTTCAGAAAAGATTTACAAGGATGTTGCCAGGGTTGGAGGGTTTAGGTCAAAGTGTTGCTGGAAAAGCACAGCAGGTCAGACAGCATCTGAGGAGCAGGAAAATCGTGCAAAAGCCCTTCGGGTTTGAGCTAGAATGAGAGGTTGAGTAGGCTAGGGCTGGAGTGTCGGAGGCCGAGGGGTGACCTTAGAGAGGTTTACAAAATCATGAGGGGCATGGATAGGATAAATAGACAAGGTCTTTTCCCTGGGGTGGGGGAGTCCAGAACTAAAGGGGCATAGGTTTAGGGTGAGAGGGGAAAGATATGATAGAGACCTAAGGGGCAACTATTTCACGCAGAGGGTGGTACGTGTATGGAATGAGCTGCCAGAGGATGTGGTGGAGGCTGGTACAATTGCAACATTTAAGAGGCACTTGGATGGGTATATGAATAGGAAGGGTTTGGTGGGATATGGGCCGGATGCTGGCAAATGGGACTAGATTACTTTAGGATATCTGGTCAGCATGGAGGAGTTGGACCGAAGGGTCTGTTTCTGTGATGTACATCTCTATGACTCTATGTACAATAACAGATACCCGGGAGGGAGTTACAGACTGGAATCTAATCGAGGGGATCGGGGTGGGGTTTATATACAGAATAACAGCTCCCCGGGAGTGAGTTACAGACTGGAATCTAATCGAGGGAATCGGGGTGGGGTTTATATACAGAATAACAGATACACCGGGAGGGAGTTACAGACTGGAATCTAATCGAGGGGATCGGGGTGGGGTTTATATACAGAATAACAGATACCCGGGAGGGAGTTACAGACTGGAACCTAATCGAGGGGATCGGGGTGGGGTTTATATACAGAATAACAGATACCCGGGAAGGAGTTACAGACTGGAATCTAATCGAGGGGATCGGGGTGGGTGTTATATACAGAATAACAGATAACCCGGGAGGGAGTTACAGACTGGAATCTAATCGAGGAGCTCAGTGAGGTTTAGAAATAGAATAACAGGTGACAAATGGGGTTCATAGTCATCACTTTAATCCCAGATTTAAAAAAAAATTGAATTCAATCTGACATAGCGGGATTTGAACCTTAATCCCACGAACATTACTTCGGTATGGGGCAGAGGTGATTTTATGACTGGACTGTTGATCTCGAGACCTAGGTAATGTTTTGGGGACTTGGTTCAATTCCTGCCAAGGCAGCTGGTGGAATTTGAATTCAGTTTCTAAAAAAAAAATTCTGGAATTAAGCATGTAACTATGACCACGAATCAATTATCAGAAAAACCCGTCTGGTTCACTAATATCCTTTCGGGGAGGAAGCTGCCATCCTTACCCGGTCTGACCTACGTTTGACTCCAGAACCACAGCAATGTGCTTGATTTTGAACTGCCCTCGAGGCAATTAGGGATGGGTATTAAATACTGCCTAGCCAGCGACACCGTGAACGAATAAAGCTCTTTGGATTAACAGTCCGGTGACATTATCACAAGGCCTCCCCTTCTGGGGCTGCTTCCTAGTGTTTTACCCCTCCCCTGGGTTTGAGAGAAGGTGAAAGTTCGCTCAGCAGAATTGCGAGGAGGGTTTGAAAGCAGAGTGAGTTGGGAATGGTGTGGTGGGTTGGAGGGGCTGTGGGGAACGAAGTCTGGTTTTGCATGGAGGGTGTGCCTGGAGCGCTTTTGGATAATGATCTCTCTGTTTACTGGGTTGACTGGGGAAGGTGGGGGGGGGGGGGGTGGAATGGATTGATTGGATCTTTATTAACAATAGGGAGAAGGCAAGGCACAGACACACGCACACACCATACACACAGAGACAGCCTTGAAATAGACATCACGTCATTCTCCCCAAACTCAGCCCCACAAACACACAAGTAAACCTGGCAGATTGCAAAAAAGCAGCCCCAGCATTTTAACATTAAAATGCTGCAGGGACAGGCTTGTACACTGTGTGTGTGTGTGTGTCTATGTGTATGTGTGTGTGTGTGTGTGCGGGGGGGGGGGGGGGGGGGGTGGAGACAGGAGGGATTCAAACATCTTAAACACAATATCTAAATGATAAACCACACAGAATACAATAATGGCTTAATAAACCCAGAAATTAAAACGAATGCCTCAATCCCCTTACCCAATTTACAGAGATTACAATTCAGAGTGAAATGAGGGGAAAAAGAACTGCATTTTGCAAATAGGATTTTAAAAAAAAATAAGTAAACATTTTAAATGCAGCCCTTCCACAAATGCATGGCGTTTTATTTTGTTTGGGTGGGGGGTTGGGGGGAGGCCCGGGTTGTGGAGAGGTCTATACACTGCACTAATCCATCTACGTAGAAAGGTTGCATTTTAACATTAGGTTTTAAGATTTTCCCCTCTCTTATACAGCCACCCCCTAAATTAAATTGCAAAACTCACCGAAGGAGGGTCTGATGTTGGTGATTTCAGCCATTTTTTTTATTTCGGGAATTATTCTTTCTTATTTTTCTCTCGTTTTTATAAAGCTCTAGGAGGATGCTGCTCTCGAACTTGCGTCTCTCTCTCTCTCCTCAGCACCGCAGCTGCGACGGAAAGAGCCGAGCGCCGCGCTCGGCAA
This sequence comes from Chiloscyllium plagiosum, assembly GCF_037043375.1. Lineage (NCBI taxonomy): Eukaryota > Metazoa > Chordata > Chondrichthyes > Orectolobiformes > Hemiscylliidae > Chiloscyllium > Chiloscyllium plagiosum. Next base: position 48,626,288 of record NW_028270188.1, read on the forward strand.
TCTCCGGTCGCCGATGGTGGTTGGGGGTGGGTGGGCGGGGTTATAGGAGGACCCGCCTACCTGACGGAAACACACGAGCGCTTCCCCCGCTCCGGGGAGCCGAGGTCTGGCCCCGCCCACCCCCTCCGATCCCAGACAGCGCTCGAGGCCTGGCCCCGCCCACCCCCCCCGATCCCAGACAGCGCTCGAGGCCGCCGCCGCCTCCGAAGGATTCCGGAAAAAGCCGAGGCGACGCCTCGGGTTTTAAAGGGGCAGGCACACTCACCCCTCCCCCATGACGTAATCTGCACTAAACCATCAGTCATAGGAAGGGTGGGGGAAGTATTTCGTAGTTTAGAAGCAATTGGGGGAATATCTCATATAAAAGTTATGAAATTACCACAGCATTAAGTAAAATTTATGTATTTTTTTCATTTAATTAAGAACAGTGCATGTTATGAATTAATTATAAGATTTATGTAGGTGTTACCAGCACTGGAGGATTTGAAATTTAAAAAAAATTCATTCCCAGTAGGATAGAGTCACTGGCGAGGCCAATACTTATTGCCCTGTCCTGGGGAGTGTTGCTGAACAAAGAGACCTTGGAGTGCAGGTTCATAGCTCCTTGAAAGTGAACTTGCAGGTAGATGGGATAGTGAATAAAATGTTTGTTCTGCTTTCTTCTATTAGAGGAGAAAGTGAGGTCTGCAGATGCTGGAGATCAGAGCTGAAAATGTATTGCTGGAAAAGCGCAGCAGGTCAGGCAGCATCCAAGGAACAGGAGAATCGACGTTTCGGGCATAAGCCCTTCTCCTGTCCCCTGGATGCTGCCTGACCTGCTGCGCTTTTCCAGCAACACTTTTTCAGCTTTCTTCTATTAGACCAAACATTGAGTGTAGGAGTTGGGAAGGGGGTGTAAACGTCGATTCTCCTGCTCCGCGGATGCTGCCTGACCCGCTGCGCTTTTCCAGCACCACACTCTTAAACTCTGATATCCAGCATCTGCAGTCCTCACTTTCTCCTTGGAGTTGGGAGGTCATGTTGTGGCTGTACAGGACGTTGGTTAGGCCACTTTTGGAATATCGTGTGCGATTCTGGTCTCCCTCCTATCGGAAGGATGTTGTGAAACTTGAAAAGGTTCAGAAAAGATTTATAAGGATGTTATGATTTGGAGGTGCTGGTGCTGAACTGAGGTGTACGAGGTTATAATCCAACAGGTTTATTTGGAACCACTAGCTGTCAGAGCACTGCTCCTTCATCAGGTAGTTGTGGAGTATAAGATAGTAGGACACAGAACTTATAGCAAAAGTTTACAGTGTGATTAAACTGAAATTATATATTGAAAAAGACCTGGATTGTTTGTTAAGTCTCTCATCTTTTAGAATGACCATGTTGGTTTCAGTTCTTTAATATGTAAATCCAATAACTTTCTTAAAGTTACATTCTCAAGTGAACTTCAACAATAGGTGCTATGTTGGCCTGGGTAGTGCATTGAAGGTGTCAGGTGCCCTGTGTGAGGCCCCAATGTTCAGACTGATTCCAATCTAAAAAAGGGATTTACATATTCATACATGGATTCAGGCAGTTTTTGAGCAGAATAAAATGTAATTCTGCAAGTACAAATTCACCTCACAAACTTATATGTGTGCACGTGGGTGGGTGTGTGCTGTTTACCTATTATTTATTAGATAGTAAATAATAGGGAAACAGCAGCAAAAACAAAAACACAGGGACAAGCGAATGTCAAGGGTTTGAGAGTCCACTCAGTATTCTGACAACAGCAGGGTAGAAACTGTTTCGAAACCGGCTGGTGCGTGTGTTCAGGCTTCTGTACCTTCTCCCCGATGGTAGAGGTTGTAGAAAAACATTGCCAGGGTGGGATGGATCTTTGAGAATGCTGGTGGCCTTTCCCTGACAGTGGGTCTAGTAGATGGATTCTATAGATGGGAGGTTGGCCTTTGTGATTGTCCGGGCCGAGTTCACCACTCTCTGTAACCGTCTCTGATCTTGAATGGTACAGTTGCCACACCAGGTAGTGATACATCCAGACAGAATGCTCTCGATGGCGCACCTATAAAAGTTGGCAAGGGTATTTGCCATTATGCCAAATTTCCTCAGCTGCCTGAGGAAGAGGAGACATTGTTGGGCCTTTGTAACCAGTGCGTCCACATGGAGAGTCCAAGAAAGCTTGTTGTGGATGACCACTCTCAGGAGCTTGACACTCTCTCTCGTTCCACCTCTGTGCTGTTAATGTGTAGGGGGCATGAGTAACATCCCGCCGAAAGTCAATAATGAGTTCCTTGGTTTTGCCGGCATTCAGAGCTAGGTTATTCTCAATGCGCCATTTTTCCAGGTCTTCCACCTCCTGTCTGTAGTCTCTTTCGTCACCATCTGAGATTTGACCGACTATGGTGGTGTCATCAGCGAACTTGTAAATGGCATTAGTCTGGTATTTGGCGACGCAGTCCTGGGTATACAGTGAGTACAGTAGGGGGCTGAGTACGCACCTCTGGATGGCTCCAGTGTGGAGGGTTAGTGAGGATGAAATATTGTCCCCAATCTTCACTGATTGTGGCCTGTGGGTCAGGAAACTGAGGATCCAGTTGCAGAGTGTGGGGCTTAGTCTGAGATCACTAAGTTTAGTAATCAGTCTCGAGGGGATAATAGTGTTGGAGGCTGAACTGTAGTCAATGAGTAGGATTCTTGCGTAGCTGTTCTTGGTGTCAAGATGTTCTGGGGCAGAGTGAAGGGCAAGTGATATGGCATCTGACGTGGATCTGTTGGTCCGATAGGCAAACTGGAGTGGGTCAAGAGTGTGGGGAGGCTGGAGTTGATTTAATGCCATGACCAGCCTTTCAAAGCGCTTCATGACCACTACCACTGGGCGGTAGTCATTGAGACATGCTGCATGAGCCACCTTAGGCACAGGGATGATGTTGGCCCTCTTGAAACAGGCAGGGACAGTGGCCTGCTGCAGGGAGAGGTTGAAGATATCCGAGAAGATCTCTGCCAGTTGATCTGTGCATGCTCTGAGTGCACGGCCTGGTACTCCGTCTGGTCCCGTTGCTTTCCTTGGATTCACACAAAGGAAAACTGATCTGATCTCTGATGCAGTGACTGTTGGGATAGGTTCGTCAGGACTTATCGGAATAGGTGTTACCTCTCCGCAGAAATTCTGCTCAAAGCAGAAGGGAATTATTCAAACACTTAGGTGCGTTAGAGAAACAGACAAGTGCAGTAGAGGTAGAAAAACTTATAGTACAATTGAGGAAAATGGAGTTAGAAGAAAATGGAGTTCAGAAACACAAACAAGGAACCAGGTCAGACTTATGTTGAATTTGAAAGAATTAACCATTGTCATTTTGATTGATGGGTGCGTGCTTTAAAAATAGATGGGACCTTTGAGGCTTCAAGACAGATTATTCTGCTGGAGGACTTTAAAAACTCACTTCCAGAGATGGTAAGAATTCACGTGGAGGAACAGAAAGTTCAGGAAGAAAGAAGCGCAGCAGAATTAACAGATGAATACGTGTTGGTGCATAAGACAAGATTCCGGCCAGAATTTCACCCTCTGAGGGTTAGAAGTTGAGAGAAGGGGAGATCCTACACTACAAAACCAAGAGTGGAGAACGCTGGTAGGAATTTACCACAGGATAAAAAAGAAGCCCTAATAGAGTGGGCGGGAGGTGAAAGGCCACAGGTGTTTTCACTGTAATGGAGTGGGACACAGAAAATCACTGTGCCGGTGGTTTCAGAAGGACACTGGGAAACGGTGTTTCATGGCCAGAAGGTGAGACAGTGCTGGTCGTTAAAGAAAGGCATTGTGGGAAAAGATGTGGTAAAAGAAGCTAAGCCAGTGGCATTAGTGAAGAGAGTAAAGGAGATCCCCATGAAGAGCCGAGGAGCTGCAGGAGAGTGCACGGCCTAGGCAGGGGCTGGGTTTGGAGTTAGTACCTGATCTCCACAAAGACTTCACCCCTGTAGGTAAAGTTTACTCAGAGAGAACAGGGAGAAGGACAAGAAGTTATAATTTTGAGAGATACAGGATCCAACCAGTCGCTGATAGTAAGGGATGAGCGAAAATGCACTCTTTCTGATCTGTTACCCGAGCGTGTGGTAATTTGTGGGACAGATGGACAGAAATTTAGCATGTCCCCTATGTAAGAGCAAGTTGGAGTGTCAACTCAAGACTGGGGAAGTTACAGTGGGAGCGATTGACAGAGCGTCAGCTCCAGGAATTCAGTTTGTTCTTGGGAAGGATTTGGCAGGATCCGAGGTGGGAGTGACACCCCTTGTTGTGGAGAAGCCCAAGGAAGACCAAGAAACTGAGGAGTTAAAAACAGAAATATCCCGGTATTTTCCCAGACTGTGTGGTAACCAGATCCCATTGTCATAAGTCGAAGTGAAAACTAAGGAGAAAGATGAAGGAGTTGAGGTTCAGTTAGCGGACACCCTGGTTGACGTAATGATGCAGAAGAAACCTGAACAGGCAGAGGGTCAGACAGAGGTATTTAGTCCTGAAAGGCTAAGGGACTTACAACAGCAAGACAAGATGATAAAAGATATATATGTGGATGTGTACTCTGAACAGGAGGCAGAGAATATTCCAGAGGGTTATTATCTGAAAGATAGAATCCTCAGAGGGAAATGGAGACCACGGCAGGTTAGTGCAGAGGAGAAATAGGCCAAAGCGCACCAGATTGTGATGCCGGTAGCACACAGACAGGAAGGGTTATGGGTAGCACACAAACTACCTGTAGGAGGTCACCTAGGGGTATGAAAGTCTCAGGCTAAGATACAAAAACATTTTTATTGGCCTGGAATGCACAAGGATGTGGCTAACTTTTGCCGTACGTGTCACACATGCCAAATGGTAGGTTAGCCACAGGGCGGTAATAAAACCAGCCCCTTTGCTGCCAGTTCCCACATTTGAGGAACCTTTCACGGGGGTTATAATTGATTGTGTAGGTCCCCTCCTGAGAACTAAAAGTGGGAACCAGTACTTGTTCACCAGAATGGATGTGTCTATCAGATTTCCGGAGGCAATTCCATTACAGAGTATCAAGGCTAAAGGGGTAGTCGAGGAGTTAGTAGCTTTCTTCACACGGTATGGGCTATCCAGAGAGATTCAGTCGCACCAAGGGTCACATTTTACTGCTAGGCTGTTTAAGGAGGTTATGGATAGCTTAGGTATACAGCACTTTAAATCCAGTGCGCATCATCCTGAATCCCAGGGAGCTTCAGAAAGGTGGCATCAGATCTTGAAGACCATGTTGAGAACATATTGTCAGGATTACCCGAACGATTGGGATAAAGGTATCCCATTCGTATCGTTTGCCATTAGGGATGCCCCAAATAAATCCACTCAGTTCACTCCCTTCGGGTTAATATTTGGACATGAAGTGAGAGGTCCTTTGAAATTAATTAAAGAAAAATTGACAGGACCAAAGTCGGAGATCTCACACTTAGGTTCGTGTCAGGGGTTGAGGGAGACTAAATCGAGTAGGTGAGTTCACTAAACAGCACCTAAAGAGGGCACAGTGTAGAATGAAGCAGGTGGCAGATAAAAGCTCTGAGACTCGCTGACACAGCACCAAGTGTTCTCAAACGTGTAACGTGTGGTCCAGCTACTGGGGTAGCTGATTGCCTGGAAATGACAAAACAGATTCAAATTCGGCCAATCAGTTCAAATTAGGCCAACCGACAAATATCGAATTCCAATCCAGTTTAAATTGAGTATATTGACAATCTTAAAAGCCAACGACACAATCCAATGCTTTGAGGGGTATAAAACTGGGGAAAATTGAACTGTTGGGAGGAAAACTGCCAAACCAGCATGTAGAGACTGCCCCCCAAAAAAGCTCTCTTAAAGGTACCTTTATCAAATCATAACCTGTGAGGCATAATCCCTGAGAAGAAGACACAGGAAGATCCAAATGAAAGATTCAACAGCTGGCTGCTTTTGAAAAATTGAATTTTTGGTAAATCTTAATCAGAGGGGGGTTTATCAGACTAGTATTAGAGAAGGAGAAAGTGAGGTCTGCAGATGCTGGAGATCAGAGATGGAAATGTGTTGCTGGAAAAGCGCAGCAGGTCAGGCAGCATCTAGGGAACAGGAGAATCGACGTTTTGGGCATTAGCCCTTCTTCAGGATTTCCTGAAGAAGGGCTAATGCCCGAAACGTCGATTCTCCTGTTCCCTAGATGCTGCCTGACCTGCTGCGCTTTTCCAGCAACACATTTCCATCTCTAGTATTAGAGAAGGGAAGGTAAAGATAGGTTAGAGAAAGGAATTGTAAATGGTTGTTAGTTAATTATTCTCTGTTATACTTTAAGAAATAAAATGGTTAATTTTTACTTTAAATAGTTCTTGGCCACTCAAATTTTCACAGATTACTGCACGGGATAAATCTTTTCCATGTTTCGAGTGTAAATGAAGCAGGAGAGTTTACCCCATGTTGTAACACTGGCAAGTGGGACTAGATTGGGTTGGGATATCTGGTCAGCATGGACGAGTTGGACTGAAGGGTCTGTTTCCGTGCTGTACACCTCTATGACTCTAATTGGCCAGAGGGCAGCGAAGAGCCAATCACATTGCTGTGGGTCTGGAGTCACGTGTAGGCCTGACCAGGTAAGGATGACAGTTTCCTTCCCGAATGGACATTAGTGACCCAGATGGGGTTTTCCAACGATTGGCAATGGATTCATGGACATCATTAGACTCTTCATTCCAGATTTTTATTGATCTTGATTTCCACCATCTGCTGAGGCAGGATTTGAATCCCGGTCCCCAGGACATTATCTGGGTCTCAGGATTAACAGTCCAGCGATAATATCATGATGCCATCGTCATAAGGAGAGCCCAGATAAGCTGGGACTTTTTTTAAATGGTTAGTAAGTTTGCAGATGACACCAAGATTCCAGGTGTGGTGGACAGCGAAGATTGTAACCTTCGGGGTAAACCCTCCTGCTTCATTTACACTAGAAACATGGAAAAGATTTATCCCGTGCAGTAATCTGTGAAAATTTGAGTGGCCAAGAACTATTTAAAGTAAAAATTAACCACTTTATTTCTTAAAGTATAACAGAGAATAATTAACTAACTGGATCTGGACCAGACGGGCAATGGGCTGAGAAACAGCAGATGGAGTTTAATTCAGATAAATGTGAGGTGCTGCCATTTGGGAAAGGTAAATCATCACACGACTTATACACTTAATGGTTAGGTCCTGGGGAGTGTTGCTGAACAAAGAGATCTTGGAGTGCAGGTTCAGAGCTCCTTGAAAGTGGAGTCGCAGGTGGATAGGATAGTGAAGGTATGCTTTCCTTTATTGGTCAGAGCATGGAGTACAGGGGTTGGGAGGTCATGTTGCGGCTGTACAGGACATTGGTGAGGCCCCTTTTGGAATATTGTGTGCAATTCTGGTCTCCCTCCTACAGGAAGGATGTTGCGAAACTTGAAAGGGTTCAGAAAAGATTTACAAGGATGTTGCCAGGGTTGGAGGATCTGAGCTACAGGGAGAGGCTGTACACACTGGGGCTGTTTTCCCTGGAGCGTCGGAGGCTGAGGGGTGACCTTATAGAAGTTTATAAAATCATGAGGGGAATGGATAGGGTAAATAGGCAAAGTCTCTTCCCTAGGGTCGGGGATTCCAGAACTTGAGGGTTTAGGGTGAGAGGGGAAAGATATAAAAGGGACCTAAGGGGCAACTTTTTCACACAGAGGGTGGTACGTGTGTGGATGTTTGGACAAGTCCATGAATAGGAAACCTACAAAGGACTATAGTCCAAAGCAGGGAAATGGGACTGGTTTAGCTGAGGAAAGCATGGACAAGTTGGGCCAAAGGATTTTCTTCTGTGCTGAATGCCTCTATGACTAGGATGAGACAGGGTAAAGACATTAAGGAGGATTCCCAAGGACCATAAGGAACAGGAGTCAGTCATTTGGCCCCTCAAAGTTGCTCTGCCATTTTGAATTCTAAAGAAGGGGTGGAGAGGCTGGGAATTATTTTCTTAGGAGGTTGAGGGGTGACCTGATAGAAGTTTATAAAAGAATGAGGAGTCTCTTCCCGAGAGTTGGGGACTAGGGGGCATATTTTTAAGGTGAGAGGAGGGAGATTTAAAAATGAGGCGCAAATCTTTTACGCAGAGGGTGGTTCATGTGTGGAATGGACTTCCTGGTGAAGTGGGGGTTGTGGGTACAATTACAATGATTCAAAGACATTTGGATAAGAACTTGAAGGGGAAAGGTTTGCAGGGATATGGGCCAGGATCAGGCAGGTGGGACTGGTTTAGTTTGGGGTTATGGTCGGACTGGACTGAGTGGGCTGAAGGGTCTGTATCCGTGCTGAATGACTTTATGACATCAGTCGGTAAACATAAGACGCCGCACTGTCGGAGGGTCAGCACTGAGGGAGTGCCGCACTGTCGGAGGGTCAGTGCTGAGGGAGTGGGCCCTGTCGGAGGGTCAGCACTGAGGGAGTGCCGCACTGTCGGAGGGTCAGTGCTGAGGGATGCCGCATTGTCGGAGGGTCAGTGCTGAGGGAGTGGGCCCTGTCGGAGGGTCAGCACTGAGGGAGTGCCGCACTGTCGGAGGGTCAGTGCTGAGGGAGTGCCGCACTGTCGGAGGGTCAGTGCTGAGGGTGTGCCGCACTGTCGGAGGGTCAGTGCTGAGGGAGTGCCGCACTGTCGGAGGGTCAGTGCTGAGGGAGCGCCCCACTGTCGGAGGGTCAGTGCTGACGGAGTGCCGCACTGTCGGAGGGTCAGTGCTGACGGAGTGCCGCACTGTCGGAGGGTCAGTGCTGAGGGAGTGGGCCCTGTCGGAGGGTCAGCACTGAGGGAGTGCCGCACTGTCGGAGGGTCAGTGCTGAGGGATGCCGCATTGTCGGAGGGTCAGTGCTGAGGGAGTGGGCCCTGTCGGAGGGTCAGCACTGAGGGAGTGCCGCACTGTCGGAGGGTCAGTGCTGAGGGAGTGCCGCACTGTCGGAGGGTCAGTGCTGAGGGTGTGCCGCACTGTCGGAGGGTCAGTGCTGAGGGAGTGCCGCACTGTCGGAGGGTCAGTGCTGAGGGAGCGCCCCACTGTCGGAGGGTCAGTGCTGACGGAGTGCCGCACTGTCGGAGGGTCAGTGCTGACGGAGTGCCGCACTGTCGGAGGGTCAGTGCTGAGGGAGTAGGTGCTTTCGGAGGGTCAGTGCTGAGGGAGTGGGTGCTGTTGTAGGGTCAGTGCTGACGGAGTGCCGCACTGTCGGAGGGTCAGTGCTGAGGGAGCAGGTGCTTTCGGAGGGTCAGTGCTGAGGGAGCAGGTGCTGTCGTAGGGTCAGTGCTGAGGGAGCGGGTGCTGTCGGAGGGTCAGTGCTGAGGGAGCGCTGCACTGTCGAAGGGTCAGTGCTGAGGGAGTGGGCACTGTTGGAGGGTCAGTGCTGAGGGAGCGGGTGCTGTCGGAGGGTCAGTGCTGAGGGAGCGCTGCACTGTCGGAGGGTCAGTGCTGAGGGAGCGCTGCACTGTCGAAGGGTCAGTGCTGAGGGAGTGCCGCACTGTCGGAGGGTTAGTGCTGAGGGAGCAGGTGCTTTCGGAGGGTCAGTGCTGAGGGAGCGCCGCACTGTCGGAGGGTCAGTGCTGAGGGAGTGGGCACTGTTGGAGGGTCAGTGCTGAGGGAGTGCCGCACTGTCGGAGGGTCAGTGCTGAGGGAGTGCCGCACTGTTGGAGGGTCAGTGCTGAGGGAGTGCCGCAATATCGGAGGGTCAGTGCTGAGGGAGCGCCGCACTGTCGGAGGGTCAGCGCTGAGGGAGTGGGCACTGTCGGAGGGTCAGTGCTGAGGGAGAGCCGCACTGTCAGAGGGTCAGCACTGAGGGAGTACCACATTGTCGGAGGGTCAGTGCTGAGAGAGCGCCACACTGTCGGAGGATCAGTGCTGAGGTAGTGGGCACTGTCGGAGGGTCAGTACTGAGGGAGTGCCGCACTGTCGGAGGGTCATTGCTGAGGGAGCGGGTGCTGTCGGAGGGTCAGTGCTGAGGGAGTGGGCACTGTCGGAGGGTCAGTGCTGAGGGAGTGGGCACTGTCGGAGGGCCAGTGCTGAGGGAGTGGGCACTGTCAGAGGGTCAGCGCTGAGGGAGTGGGCACTGTTGGAGGGTCAGTGCTGAGGGAGTGGGCACTGTCAGAGGGTCAGCGCTGAGGGAGTGGGCACTGTTGGAGGGTCAGCGCTGAGGGAGTGCCGCACTGTCAGAGGGTCAGCGCTGAGGGAGTGCCGCACTGTTGGAGGGTCAGCGCTGAGGGAGTGCCGCACTGTCGGAGGGTCAGTGCTGAGGGAGCACCGCACTGTCGGAGGGTCAGTGCTGAGGGAGTGCCGCACTGTCGGAGGGTCAGTGCTGACGGAGTGCCGCACTGTTGGAGGGTCAGTGCTGAGGGAGTGCCGCACTGTCGGAGGGTCAGTGCTGACGGAGTGCCGCACTGTTGGAGGGTCAGTGCTGACGGAGTGCCGCACTGTTGGAGGGTCAGTGCTGACGGAGTGCCGCACTGTCGGAGGGTCAGTGCTGACGGAGTGCCGCACTGTTGGAGGGTCAGTGCTGAGGGAGTGCCGCACTGTCGGAGGGTCAGTGCTGACGGAGTGCCGCACTGTCGGAGGGTCAGTGCTGAGGGAGTGCCGCACTGTTGGAGGGTCAGTGCTGACGGAGTGCCGCACTGTCGGAGGGTCAGTGCTGACGGAGTGCCGCACTGTCGGAGGGTCAGTGCTGACGGAGTGCCGCACTGTCGGAGGGTCAGTGCTGACGGAGTGCCGCACTGTTGGAGGGTCAGTGCTGAGGGAGTGCCGCACTGTCGGAGGGTCAGTGCTGAGGGAGCACCGCACTGTCGGAGGGTCAGTGCTGAGGGAGTGCCGCACTGTCGGAGGGTCAGTGCTGACGGAGTGCCGCACTGTTGGAGGGTCAGTGCTGAGGGAGTGCCGCACTGTCGGAGGGTCAGTGCTGACGGAGTGCCGCACTGTTGGAGGGTCAGTGCTGACGGAGTGCCGCACTGTTGGAGGGTCAGTGCTGACGGAGTGCCGCACTGTCGGAGGGTCAGTGCTGACGGAGTGCCGCACTGTCGGAGGGTCAGTGCTGAGGGAGTGCCGCAATGTCGGAGGGTCAGCAGATCGGAAACAATCATGTGATCTCTTTTGATTCCCAATGTCGCTGTGGATGATTGAACAGGAGATTGAAGGACAGAAAATTCCAGGCATACAAATTCCACCTTCACGGATCCCGCTAGACCTCAGAGGGAGTTAACATCTCCTGTTCCAGTCGCCCATGCTCTCAGACAGAACTGGAAGCTGGAGAGGGTGTGGTGGGGGGTGGGGGGGGAGTTGCTCAGGAATGGGATAGGGAATGGATGGAGAGAGATCGGAGTTGCTGGCATTGTTTACCTCGGAGCGGAGAGAGTTACAAGGGAGATTCAGAATAACCGGGTTCAGGGAGTTCGGACGCAAAGGAGAACGAGATCTGGGACAATTTATTACAATTATCACTGGCATCTGTGAGGGTTGCCTTATCTGAACCCAGCCCCCCGCTTAAACAGACTGAGCTGAGCTGACTGTTCAATGTGAGGAACTTAAAATAGATAGAGTGTTTCCGGGAAATGCAGCAAATCAAATGCACTGAGACTTGGCACAATAAGAGCTCTGAGGCAGGGATTTTAGGGTTCTGAGTCAGGGACAGGAGTTGAGGTTGACACAGCATTGCTCCCCTTTCAGGGTGAAAGGGACTTGTGTCTTGTTCAGATGGAGAGCTGAGGGACACACACAGCAGCAAGGACACACTTGTCTGCTCTTTGATCTCATTAGCACCATCCCTGGTTCAGGGGGTGGCTGTTTCATCTCTGACTGGTTTCTGTCTCAGTCCAGAGGCGGGAATTCACCAACCAACACCCACACTCTAACACGGTGCTGAGGGAGCAGGCACTGCTGGAGGGTCAGTGCTGAGGGAGCAGGCACTGTCGGAGGGTCAGTGCTGAGGGAGTGGGCACTGTCGGAGGGTCAGTGCTGGGGGAGTGGGCACTGTCGGAGGGTCAGTGCTGAGGGAGCGGGCACTGTCGGAGGGTCAGCGCTGAGGGAGTGCCGCACTGTCGGAGAGTCAGTGCTGAGGGAGTGGGCACTGTCGGAGGGTCAGTGCTGAGGGAGTGGGCACTGTCGGAGGGTCAGTGCTGAGGGAGTGGGCACTGTCGGAGGGTCAGTGCTGAGGGAGTGGGCACTGTCAGAGGGTCAGTGCTGGGGGAGTGGGCACTGTTGGAGGGTCAGCACTAAGGGAGTGCCGCACTGTCGGAGGGTCAGTGCTGAGGGAGTGGGCACTGTTGGAGGGTCAGTGCTGGGGGAGTGGGCACTGTCGGAGGGTCAGTGCTGAGAGAGTGCCGCACTGTCGGAGAGTCAGTGCTGAGGGAGTGGGCACTGTCGGAGGGTCAGTGCTGAGGGAGTGGGCACTGTCGGAGGGTCAGTGCTGAGGGAGTGGCCACTGTCGGAGGGTCAGTGCTGAGGGAGTGGGCACTGTCAGAGGGTCAGTGCTGAGGGAGTGGGCACTGTCGGAGGGTCAGTGCTGAGGGAGTGCCGCACTGTCGGAGAGTCAGTGCTGAGGGAGTGCCGCACTGTCGGAGAGTCAGTGCTGAGGGAGTGGGCACTGTCGGAGGGTCAGTGCTAAGGGAGCAGGCACTGTTGGAGGGTCAGTGCTGAGGAAGCAGGCACTGTTGGAGGGTCAGTGCTGAGGGAGCAGGCACTGTCGGAGGGTCAGTGCTGAGGGAGTGTGCACTGTCGGAGGGTCAGTGCTGAGGGAGCAGGCAGAGGGTCAGTGCTGAGGGAGCAGGCAGCAGGCACTGTCGGAGGGTCAGTGCTGAGGGAGCGGGTGCTGTCGGAGGGTCAGTGCTGAGGGAGCGGGTGCTGTCGGAGGGTCAGTGCTGATGGAGCGGGTGCTGTCGGAGGGTCAGTGCTGAGGGAGTGCCGCACTGTCGGAGGGTCAGTGCTGAGGGAGTGCCGCACTGTCGGAGGGTCAGTGCTGACGGAGTGCCGCACTGTCGGAGGGTCAGTGCTGAGGGAGCAGGCGCTGTCGGAGGGTCAGTGCTGAGGGAGTGGGCACTGTCGGAGGGTCAGTGCTGGGGGAGTGGGCACTGTCGGAGGGTCAGTGCTGAGGGAGCGGGCACTGTCGGAGGGTCAGCGCTGAGGGAGTGCCGCACTGTCGGAGAGTCAGTGCTGAGGGAGTGGGCACTGTCGGAGGGTCAGTGCTGAGGGAGTGGGCACTGTCGGAGGGTCAGTGCTGAGGGAGTGGGCACTGTCGGAGGGTCAGTGCTGAGGGAGTGGGCACTGTCAGAGGGTCAGTGCTGGGGGAGTGGGCACTGTTGGAGGGTCAGCACTAAGGGAGTGCCGCACTGTCGGAGGGTCAGTGCTGAGGGAGTGGGCACTGTCGGAGGGTCAGTGCTGGGGGAGTGGGCACTGTCGGAGGGTCAGTGCTGAGAGAGTGCCGCACTGTCGGAGAGTCAGTGCTGAGGGAGTGGGCACTGTCGGAGGGTCAGTGCTGAGGGAGTGGGCACTGTCGGAGGGTCAGTGCTGAGGGAGTGGCCACTGTCGGAGGGTCAGTGCTGAGGGAGTGGGCACTGTCAGAGGGTCAGTGCTGAGGGAGTGGGCACTGTCGGAGGGTCAGTGCTGAGGGAGTGCCGCACTGTCGGAGAGTCAGTGCTGAGGGAGTGCCGCACTGTCGGAGAGTCAGTGCTGAGGGAGTGCCGCACTGTCGGAGAGTCAGTGCTGAGGGAGTGGGCACTGTCGGAGGGTCAGTGCTAAGGGAGCAGGCACTGTTGGAGGGTCAGTGCTGAGGAAGCAGGCACTGTTGGAGGGTCAGTGCTGAGGGAGCAGGCACTGTCGGAGGGTCAGTGCTGAGGGAGTGTGCACTGTCGGAGGGTCAGTGCTGAGGGAGTGGGCACTGTCAGAGGGTCAGTGCTGGGGGAGTGGGCACTGTTGGAGGGTCAGCACTAAGGGAGTGCCGCACTGTCGGAGGGTCAGTGCTGAGGGAGTGGGCACTGTTGGAGGGTCAGTGCTGGGGGAGTGGGCACTGTCGGAGGGTCAGTGCTGAGAGAGTGCCGCACTGTCGGAGAGTCAGTGCTGAGGGAGTGGGCACTGTCGGAGGGTCAGTGCTGAGGGAGTGGGCACTGTCGGAGGGTCAGTGCTGAGGGAGTGGCCACTGTCGGAGGGTCAGTGCTGAGGGAGTGGGCACTGTCAGAGGGTCAGTGCTGAGGGAGTGGGCACTGTCGGAGGGTCAGTGCTGAGGGAGTGCCGCACTGTCGGAGAGTCAGTGCTGAGGGAGTGCCGCACTGTCGGAGAGTCAGTGCTGAGGGAGTGGGCACTGTCGGAGGGTCAGTGCTAAGGGAGCAGGCACTGTTGGAGGGTCAGTGCTGAGGAAGCAGGCACTGTTGGAGGGTCAGTGCTGAGGGAGCAGGCACTGTCGGAGGGTCAGTGCTGAGGGAGTGTGCACTGTCGGAGGGTCAGTGCTGAGGGAGCAGGCAGAGGGTCAGTGCTGAGGGAGCAGGCAGCAGGCACTGTCGGAGGGTCAGTGCTGAGGGAGCGGGTGCTGTCGGAGGGTCAGTGCTGAGGGAGCGGGTGCTGTCGGAGGGTCAGTGCTGATGGAGCGGGTGCTGTCGGAGGGTCAGTGCTGAGGGAGTGCCGCACTGTCGGAGGGTCAGTGCTGAGGGAGTGCCGCACTGTCGGAGGGTCAGTGCTGACGGAGTGCCGCACTGTCGGAGGGTCAGTGCTGAGGGAGCAGGCGCTGTCGGAGGGTCAGTGCTGAGGGAGTGGGCACTGTCGGAGGGTCAGTGCTGGGGGAGTGGGCACTGTCGGAGGGTCAGTGCTGAGGGAGCGGGCACTGTCGGAGGGTCAGCGCTGAGGGAGTGCCGCACTGTCGGAGAGTCAGTGCTGAGGGAGTGGGCACTGTCGGAGGGTCAGTGCTGAGGGAGTGGGCACTGTCGGAGGGTCAGTGCTGAGGGAGTGGGCACTGTCGGAGGGTCAGTGCTGAGGGAGTGGGCACTGTCAGAGGGTCAGTGCTGGGGGAGTGGGCACTGTTGGAGGGTCAGCACTAAGGGAGTGCCGCACTGTCGGAGGGTCAGTGCTGAGGGAGTGGGCACTGTCGGAGGGTCAGTGCTGGGGGAGTGGGCACTGTCGGAGGGTCAGTGCTGAGAGAGTGCCGCACTGTCGGAGAGTCAGTGCTGAGGGAGTGGGCACTGTCGGAGGGTCAGTGCTGAGGGAGTGGGCACTGTCGGAGGGTCAGTGCTGAGGGAGTGGCCACTGTCGGAGGGTCAGTGCTGAGGGAGTGGGCACTGTCAGAGGGTCAGTGCTGAGGGAGTGCCGCACTGTCGGAGAGTCAGTGCTGAGGGAGTGCCGCACTGTCGGAGAGTCAGTGCTGAGGGAGTGCCGCACTGTCGGAGAGTCAGTGCTGAGGGAGTGGGCACTGTCGGAGGGTCAGTGCTAAGGGAGCAGGCACTGTTGGAGGGTCAGTGCTGAGGGAGCAGGCAGCAGGCACTGTCGGAGGGTCAGTGCTGAGGGAGCGGGTGCTGTCGGAGGGTCAGTGCTGAGGGAGCGGGTGCTGTCGGAGGGTCAGTGCTGATGGAGCGGGTGCTGTCGGAGGGTCAGTGCTGAGGGAGTGCCGCACTGTCGGAGGGTCAGTGCTGAGGGAGTGCCGCACTGTCGGAGGGTCAGTGCTGACGGAGTGCCGCACTGTCGGAGGGTCAGTGCTGAGGGAGCAGGTGCTGTCGGAGGGTCAGTGCTGAGGGAGCAGGTGCTTTCGGAGGGTCAGTGCTGAGGGAGCAGGTGCTTTCGGAGGGTCAGTGCTGAGGGAGCAGGTGCTGTCGGAGGGTCAGTGCTGAGGGAGTGGGCACTGTCGGAGGGTCAGTGCTGAGGGAGTGGGCACTGTCGGAGGGTCAGTGCTGATGGAGCGGGTGCTGTTGGAGGGTCAGTGCTGAGGGAGCGGGCACTGTCGGAGGGTCAGTGCTGAGGGAGCGGGCACTGTCGGAGGGTCAGTGCTGATGGAGCGGGCACTGTCGGAGGGTCAGTGCTGAGGGAGCGGGCACTGTCGGAGGGTCAGTGCCGAGGGAGTGCCGCATCTTTGGACTGTGAAAAGAAACTGGAGCACCCGGAGGAAACCCACGCAGACACGGGGAGAATGTGCAAACTCCACACAGACCGTTTGTCCCAGGCTGGGATTGAACCCGGGTCCCTGGCGCTGTGAGGCAGCGGTGCTAACCACTGAGCCACTCTGCTGCTCCTAACAGGTTCTGTTGAGGCTCTAACTGTTGTGTGGATTTTACAAGGAGTTTGACTCTGCTCCCACTCACAGGTTTATTTGGAAATGTCGAGACCAGTTACCGCCTCCAACCCAAAACCCCACAGAGGCAAATAGCTCATTCCAAAAGTCTAGGGAAGTGAAAATATGAACAAAAAGGTGTGAAATCTATAAAAATACTTTGTAAGGACATCAACAATATACAAGTTGTTCTGTGGAAGGGTCATTCGGCCCGAAACGTTAATTCTGATTTCTTTCCACAGCTGCTGCCAGACATGCTGAGCTTTTCCAGCAATTTCTGTTTTCGTTCCTCAACAACTTGGGATTCTTGTCTTTAGTGCAGTAAACGTCCCCAGTGCTGAGAGAGTGCCGCACTGTCGGAGGGTCAGTGCTGAGGGAGTGCCGCACTGTCGGAGGGTCAGTGCTGAGAGAGTGCCGCACTGTCGGAGGGTCAGCGCTGAGGGAGTGCCGCACTGTCGGAGGGTCAGTGCTGAGGGAGTGCCGCACTGTCGGAGGGTCAGTGCTGAGGGAGTGGACACTGTCAGAGGGTCAGTGCTGAGGGAGTGCCGCACTGTCGGAGGGTCAGTGCTGAGGGAGTGCCGCACTGTCGGAGGGTCAGTGCTGAGGGAATGGACACTGTCAGAGGGTCAGCGCTGAGGGAGTGCCGCACTGTCGGAGAGTCAGTGGTGAGGCTTGTAGCAGCTTCTGTGAGACAGGATTGGCCCCAGACGATGTAGTAGGACAAGCATCCCAAATCAGCAAGCGAGAGTGGGGGATGGGGAGAGGGGTTTTGGGTGGGAATTGGCTCAAGCTGTTCCAAAACTGTCAAGTGATCTCCGAGCCAAACTCCAGGAGACAGCAAGAGAATTTAGAGATAAGGGGTGAAAAAAATCCTGAGGATGTGACGAAGGGGGTGGAGAGGTCGAATGGGATCGAGCACAGTCCCTGACGGCTTGCCCTTCACCTGTCTCCACTGTACCCTGGGGGCTTCAGGGTTGAGAAACTTTGACGAGAGTCCAGGGTGTGAGGGGACACAGCAGACGGCTGGGTGTGAGGGGACACAGCAGACGGCTGGGTGTGAGGGGACACAGCAGACGGCTGGGTGTGAGGGGACACAGCAGACGACTGGGTGTGAGGGGACACAGCAGACGACTGGGTGATGTGGACAGAGCTCTTTCTGACTCTCACTGCCAAGTACCAACATACCTGCCTTTCACTGCAGCAAGGGCACCACCTCAGTGCCTGAATTCTTCCATATTTCTATCCCAAAGACACAGTGAGGTGTCTTAATCCCTCAGCCCCCACCACACAAGCACACCCTCCACAAGACACACCCAGATATCTACACACCCTGACACATGCACACTCACATCATACACACACGTCCCCACACCCCCCCACCCTCACACACACATCCCCCCCCACCCTCACACACACACATCCCCCCCCACCCTCACACACACACACGCCCCCCCCACCCTCACACACACGTCCCCACACCCCCTCCACCCTCACACACACACGTCCCCACACCCCCCCACCCTCACACACACACGTCCCCACACCCCCCCCCACCCTCACACACACGTCCCCACACCCCCCCACCCTCACACACACATCCCCCCCCACCCTCACACACACACCCCCCCACCCTCACACACACACCCCCCCCCACCCTCACACACACACATCCCCCCCCACCCTCACACACACACACGTCCCCCCCACCCTCACACACACACACGTCCCCCCCACCCTCACACACACGTCCCCACACCCCCTCCACCCTCACACACACACGTCCCCACACCCCCCCACCCTCACACACACACGTCCCCACACCCCCCACCCTCACACACACACGTCCCCACACCCCCCCCACCCTCACACACACGTCCCCACACCCCCCCACCCTCACACACACGTCCCCACACCCCCTCCACCCTCACACACACACGTCCCCACACCCCCTCCACCCTCACACACACGTCCCCACACCCCCCTCCACCCTCACACACACACGTCCCCACACCCCCCCCACCCCTCACACACACGTCCCCACACCCCCCCACCCTCACACACACATCCCCCCCCACCCTCCACACACACACCCCCCACCCTCACACACACCCCCCCCCACCCTCACACACACACGTCCCCACACCCCCCCCACCCTCACACACACGTCCCCACACCCCCCCACCCTCACACACACATCCCCCCCCACCCTCACACACACACCCCCCCCACCCTCACACACACACGTCCCCACACCCCCCCCACCCTAACACACACGTCCCCACACCCCCCCACCCTCACACACACATCCCCCTCACACACACACCCCCCCCCACCCTCACACACACATCCCCCTCCACCCTCACACACACATCCCCCCCCACCCTCACACACACACCCCCCCCACCCTCACACACACATCCCCCTCCACCCTCACACACACACCCCTCCACCCTCACACACACACCCCCCACCCTCACACACACACCTCCCCCACCCTCACACACACACCTCCCCCACCCTCACACACACATCCCCCCCCACCCTCACACACACATCCCCCTCCACCCTCACACACACACACCCCCACCCTCACACACACCCCCCACCCTCACACACACACACCCCCCCACCCTCACACACACCCCCCACCCTCACACACACACACCCCCCCACCCTCACACACACATCCCCCCCCACCCTCACACACACACGTCCCCACACCCCCCCCACCCTCACACACACGTCCCCACACCCCCCCACCCTCACACACACATCCCCCCCCACCCTCACACACACACCCCCCCCACCCTCACACACACACGTCCCCACACCCCCCCCACCCTAACACACACGTCCCCACACCCCCCCCACCCTCACACACACATCCCCCCCACCCTCACACACACACCCCCCCACCCTCACACACACCCCCCCCACCCTCACACACACACGTCCCCACACCCCCCCCACCCTCACACACACGTCCCCACACCCCCCCACCCTCACACACACATCCCCCCCCACCCTCACACACACACCCCCCCCACCCTCACACACACACGTCCCCACACCCCCCCCACCCTAACACACACGTCCCCACACCCCCCCACCCTCACACACACATCCCCCCCACCCTCACACACACACCCCCCCCCACCCTCACACACACATCCCCCTCCACCCTCACACACACATCACCCCCCCACCCTCACACACACACCCCCCCCACCCTCACACACACATCCCCCTCCACCCTCACACACACACCCCTCCACCCTCACACACACACCCCCCACCCTCACACACACACCTCCCCCACCCTCACACACACACCTCCCCCACCCTCACACACACATCCCCCCCCACCCTCACACACACATCCCCCTCCACCCTCACACACACACACCCCCACCCTCACACACACCCCCCACCCTCACACACACACACCCCCCACCCTCACACACACATCCCCCCCCACCCTCACACACACACGTCCCCACACCCCCCCCACCCTCACACACACGTCCCCACACCCCCCCACCCTCACACACACATCCCCCCCCACCCTCACACACACACCCCCCCCACCCTCACACACACACGTCCCCACACCCCCCCCACCCTAACACACACGTCCCCACACCCCCCCCACCCTCACACACACATCCCCCCCACCCTCACACACACACCCCCCCCACCCTCACACACACATCCCCCTCCACCCTCACACACACATCCCCCCCCACCCTCACACACACACCCCCCCCACCCTCACACACACATCCCCCTCCACCCTCACACACACACCCCTCCACCCTCACACACACACCCCCCACCCTCCCACACACACACACTCCCCCACCCTCACACACACATCCCCCCCCACCCTCACACACACATCCCCCCCACCCTCACACACACATCCCCCTCCACCCTCACACACACACACCCCCCCCCTCACACACACCCCCCACCCTCACACACACACACCCCCCCACCCTCACACACACACCCCCCCCACCCTCACACACACACACCCCCCACCCTCACACACACACCCCCCCACCCTCACACACACATCCCCCCCCACCCTCACACACACACACCCCCCCACCCTCACACACACACCCCCCCACCCTCACACACACACCCCCCCACCCTCACACACACACCCCCCCACCCCCCACACACACACACCCCCCCACCCTCACACACACCCCCCCCACCCTCACACACACACACCCCCCCACCCTCACACACACACCCCCCCCACCCTCACACACACACACCCCCCCACCCTCACACACACACCCCCCCACCCTCACACACACACCCCCCCCACCCTCACACACACACCCCCCCACCCTCACACACACACACCCCCCCACCCTCACACACACACCCCCCACCCACACACACACACCCCCCCACCCTCACACACACACCCCCCCCACCCTCACACACACACACCCCCCCACCCTCACACACACACACCCCCCCACCCTCACACACACCCCCCCACCCTCACACACACACACACCCCCCCACCCTCACACACACACACCCCCCCCACCCTCACACACACACCCCCCCACCCTCACACACACACACCCCCCCCACCCTCACACACACACACACCCCCACCCTCACACACACACCATCCCCCCCACCCTCACACACACACCCCCCCCACCCTCACACACACACACCCCCCCACCTCACACACACACACACCCCCCCACCCTCACACACACATCCCCCCCCACCCTCACACACACACCCCCCCACCCTCACACACACACCCCCCCACCCTCACACACACACACCCCCCCACCCTCACACACACACACCCCCCCACCCTCACACACACACACCCCCCCCACCCTCACACACACACACACCCCCACCCTCACACACACATCCCCCCCCACCCTCACACACACACCCCCCCCACCCTCACACACACACACACCCCCACCCTCACACACACACACACCCCCCACCCTCACACACACATCCCCCCCCACCCTCACACACACACCCCCCACCCTCACACACACACACACCCCCCCCACCCTCACACACACACACCCCCCCCACCCTCACACACACATCCCCCCTCCCCACCCTCACACACACACACCCCCCCACCCTCACACACACACCCCCCCACCCTCACACACACACACCCCCCCACCCTCACACACACACACCCCCCCACCCTCACACACACACACACACCCCCCCACCCTCACACACACACACACACCCCCACCCTCACACACACACATCCCCCCCCACCCTCACACACACACCCCCCCCACCCTCACACACACACACACCCCCACCCTCACACACACACGTCCCCCCCCCCCCCCAGACAGACAGACGGGGGGGGGAACCTTTGTGCGGGGCCCGGGGAGGGGAATGTGGATCGGACCGGAAGTGAGGGGCGGACCCCGAGAGAGAGGGACCCGGTCACTGCGGAAACCGGCGGGAGATGAGGAAAGGTACAGGCCCCGACCCCCCCCCCACCCACCCCCTGACACACACACCCCCCACTCCCTCAGCACTGACCTCCGACAGTACCCACTCCCTCAGCACTGACCCTCCGCAGTGCCCACTCCCTCAGCACTGACCCTCCGACAGTGCGGCGCTCCCTCAGCACTGACCCTCCGACAGTGCGGCACTCCTCAGTACTGACCCTCCGACAGTGCGGCACTCCCTCAGCGCTGACCCTCCGACAGTGCCCACTCCCTCAGCACTGACCCTACAACAGTGCGGCACTCCCTCAGCACTGACCCTCCACCACAGTGCCCACTCCCTCAGCACTGACTCACTGACATCTCCCTCCGTCTCTGGTTGTATTCAGGGTGATGGAAGCGACGATGCTGCCCTCTCAGAAGAGGAAGGCGCTGGCACCGCCGGATTCTCCGCCCAGGACCAAGAGCTCTCGGGCGGTGGCAGCAGCCCCCGGTCTCCCCGCGGAGCCTTCGGCCAGCAGCCGGGATGTCGGGAGCGTCCGCGCTGCACCACTGGGATCTCCGGATGGCCCGCCCGGTCTCCGGGCTGACCGGGACGTGAAGGGCGAGGGATCCCGGGAGTGGCAGAATGCCGATGAGGCATGTCCGAGGCCACCAGACCACGGAACGGAAGGCAGTGCTGGTGAAACAGCTGTGGGTCTGCCTGGCGTTAACAGGGACCCGTGGCTGGCAGGTGAGGCAGCGACTCGTGCTGCGGGCGTTTATGTTGGCGCTGTTATATATTAACACCTCCCGGCATTGGCATGCTCTCCCTGCCCAGAGTGGACTGAAAAGGGATGTGGTCACCGAGCAACCAGACGCATTGCCAGCTGGTTCTGCCCTTTCCGTTTTGACTCTGGATGAACAGAGAAGCTTGCCCCTTTGTAACAAGTAGCTGTCTTCACACGCCAACCTTCTCCTCGCGTTGGGGCACTGCCAGCATTCTGCTGGGGAGGAGAAATTCAGAAAACCCACAGCCCCAGGTTATCGTCCAATGGGCTGATTTGCAAATGACACGCTTTCAGAGTGCTGACATCTTCCCCTGACAAAGGAGCAGCACTCTGAAAGTGTGTGATTTCCGATAAACCTCTTGGACTATACCCCCCCTGGTGTCATGTGACTTCTGATATTTTTTACAACGGGGAGGCAATGGCCTATCATCACTTGACTATGAATCCAGGATCTCAGCTCATGTTCTGAGTTTTCATCCTGCCATGGAGGATTGTTCCTCTGTATTCCCGATTTGATTTATTCTTGTCACAGGTGCCTAGGTACAGTGAAAGGTTTTGTGTTCGGTACAGACAGAGCATACAGTACAAAGATCACAGGTGATTGAACAGAGTGAGGTCTACAAAGAAGATGCTCAGTGGTTGGCACTGCTGCCTCACAGCACCATGGTCCCAGGTTCGATTCCAGCCTCAGGCGACTGTCTGTGTGGAGTTTGCACATTCTCCCCGTGTCTGCGTGGGTTTCCTCCGGGTGCTCCAGTTTCCTCCCACAGTCCAAAGATGTGCAGGTCAGGTGAATTGGCCATGCTAGATTGTCCATAGTGTTAGGTGCATGAGTCAGAGGGAAATGGGTCTGGGTGGGTTACTCTTCGGAGGGTCAGTGTGGACGTGTTGGGCTGAGGGGCCTGTTTCCACACTGTAGAATCAAGATGCATAAAACGCAAGATCGACATTAGATTTGAAATTTGAGAGGTCCATTCAGAAGCTGTTTTTGAATCTGCTGGTGCGTGTGTTTAAGCTTCTGTATCTTCTGCCTGACAGAGGAGATTATACCCAGGGTCGGAAGGGCCGTTGTTAAACGGCTGTTAAATGTTTCTTCAGTAAAGTTGAAAGTAAATTGTTTAGTAGAAACAAGTACGCTTTAAGCACCCTTAATCCCATTCATCCACAGACAGCATGAGAGGAGGGAACTCTCCTCAGCAATGATGTCGGGGAAAGGTCAGGAAAGCCCTGTTGATCAGCAGTCCCAAGTAAAAGGGCAGAACTAGGTGACAGTCTTGCAATCCCTTTGGTTTCTTGTTGACCACGTCCCTATGCACTTGGTTGCAGAGCGATGGAAGGCCCTCAGTCTGAGTGGCAGCCCAGCAGATACCGGTCCCATGATTGACTCAAGAGTTGGGCTTTCAGATCAGGGGCAGCGATTCCTGGAGGTGTCAGTGGTTCTGTGGAAATGCTTCAGCTGGGGAGGGGGGGGGGGAAATGAGGTGCTGTCCTCCTTACCAGCTTGTTCCAGCTGCCAGCATTTTCCAAGTCTGTGGCAAAAGACGTCGGTAGTGCCTCAGACCAGAGGCTGTTTCTGTGCGATCATCCTCACAAGGCCCCTGCCAAAGCTCAGTCTGTTTATCTGTCAGTCAGAGATCCGAAAACATTCTGTTAATCTCCTCTCAACTCCTTTTTCTCCGAAAGTCATCTAGTTTTTTGCAAACAGCAGACAGCCCCCGTTTGTTTCAACCTTTTGGTTTTCAGGTTCCAAAAGGTCACAGGAGAAATCATTTGCAACTCAGGAAATTGTCCAGATCTTCTGCTAACTGCTGGCGTGCCCTTCTTACCTTCAGGAGTCCCATTCTCGAGCAGCCAGTCGCCAGAAGCTGACCCTGTAGTTACTGGGGCACCGACGGCTCAATCTCCCCCAGGGCCCAGTCAACCACCTGCTCACGCGGCAACAGCCACACCACCGTCCCGGTCAGATCGAGGCGGACTCTGGCCACGTGAGGTGTGTACAGGGACTCCGAGTGACGAGGAGAAGGACGAAGGGGAGAGGAACTTGGTTATCACCGTCGGTACGTACAGCATTGGGGTTCCCAAGGCTGCCCCTTTCATTTACAAAGCACCTTCTCGCTCACAGGAGGCGGGGGGGGGAGTGGCTGAGTGGTAATGTCAGTGCAGGCTGAAACAATTGCTCAAGTCCCACTCTGGCAGCAGCTCCTCGGGTTTCAATGCTGCGAACCTGAATATCAAGCTAATCTCGATCGTGACCATGAATCCATCATTGATAGTTATTAACGGCCCATCCAGCTTCAGTGTTATCGTCACAGGAATGTAGTGACTCCGGCACTACAATGTCTCTCCTGGTCACCTACCTGGGATACTCCTGTCTTGCACCCCTCTCTCACCCACCCTCAAAAAACAATGTCGCGCCCTTTGTAATGTCCTAGCCCACCCAGGTACCCCCAAACCACAAGCTGTCACATCCCTTGCCTCAACCCCCTTCTCTCTCCCTCACTCCCCCTCCTCCCTCGCTGCATCCAACCCCCCTTCTCTCTCCCTCACTCCCCCTCCTCCCTCGCTGCATCCAACCCCCCTTCTCTCTCCCTCACTCCCCCTCCTCCCTCGCTGCATCCAACCCCCTTCTCTCTCCCTCACTCCCCCTCCTCCCTCGCTGCATCCAACCCCCCTTCTCCCTCCCTCACTCCCCCTCCTCCCTCGCTGCATCCAACCCCCTTCTCTCTCCCTCACTCCCCCTCCTCCCTCGCTGCATCCAACCCCCCTTCTCTCTCCCTCACTCCCCCTCCTCCCTCGCTGCATCCAACCCCCTTCTCTCTCCCTCACTCCCCCTCCTCCCTCGCTGCATCCAACCCCCCTTCTCTCTCCCTCACTCCCCCTCCTCCCTCGCTGCATCCAACCCCCCTTCTCTCTCCCTCACTCCCCCTCCTCCCTCGCTGCATCCAACCCCCCTTCTCTCTCCCTCACTCCCCCTCCTCCCTCGCTGCATCCAACCCCCTTCTCTCTCCCTCACTCCCCCTCCTCCCTCGCTGCATCCAACCCCCCTTCTCTCTCCCTCACTCCCCCTCCTCCCTCGCTGCATCCAACCCCCTTCTCTCTCCCTCACTCCCCCTCCTCCCTCGCTGCATCCAACCCCCCTTCTCTCTCCCTCACTCCCCCTCCTCCCTCGCTGCATCCAACCCCCCTTCTCTCTCCCTCACTCCCCCTCCTCCCTCGCTGCATCCAACCCCCCTTCTCTCTCCCTCACTCCCCCTCCTCCCTCGCTGCATCCAACCCCCTTCTCTCTCCCTCACTCCCCCTCCTCCCTCGCTGCATCCAACCCCCCTTCTCCCTCCCTCACTCCCCCTCCTCCCTCGCTGCATCCAACCCCCCTTCTCCCTCCCTCACTCCCCCTCCTCCCTCGCTGCATCCAACCCCCTTCTCTCTCCCTCACTCCTCCTCCTCCCTCGCTGCATCCAACCCCCTTCTCTCTCCCTCACTCCCACTCCTCCCTCGCATCCAACCCCCCTTCTCTCTCCCTCACTCCCCCTCCTCCCTCGCTGCATCCAACCCCCCTTCTCTCTCCCTCACACCCCCTCCTCCCTCGCTGCATCCAACCCCCCTTCTCTCTCCCTCACTCCCCCTCCTCCCTCGCTGCATCCAACCCCCCTTCTCTCTCCCTCACTCCCCCTCCTCCCTCGCTGCATCCAACCCCCCTTCTCCCTCCCTCACTCCCCCTCCTCCCTCGCTGCATCCAACCCCCTTCTCTCTCCCTCACTCCCCCTCTTCCCTCGCTGCATCCAACCCCTCTACTCTCTCCCTCACCATCCCCTCTACTCTCTCTGTCGTCACACCCCCCTTTCTCTCTCACTGTCCGACAGGTTTATTTGGTTAAATCAATCACACAACGCCCGGTTAGGGTCTGACAGGTTTATTTGGTTAAAAAATCACACAACGCCCGGTTAGAGTCCGACAGGTTTATTTGGTTAAAATAATCACTCAATGCCCGGTTAGAGTCCGACAGGTTTATTTGGTTAAAACAATCACACATCGCCCGGTTTGAGTCCGACAGGTTTATTTGGTTAAAACAATCACACAATGCCCGGTTACAGACCGACAGGTTTATTTGATTAAAAAAATCACACAATGCCAGGTCACCGTCCGACAGGTTTATTTGGTTAAAACAATCACACAAAGCCCGGTTACAGTCCGACAGGTTTATTTGGTTAAAACAATCACACAACGCCCGGTTACAGACCGACAGGTTTATTTGGTTAAAAAAATCACACAACGCCCGGTTAGAGTCTGACAGGTTTATTTGGTTTAAAAATCACACAACGCCAGGTCACCGTCCGACAGGTTTATTTGGTTAAAACAATCACACAACGCCCGGTCACGGTCCAACAGGTTTATTTGGTTAAAATAATCTCACAACGCCCGGTTAGAGTCCGACAGGTTTATTTGGTTAAAAAATCACACAATGTCAGGTAACAGTCCGACAGGTTTATTTGGTTAAAAAATCACACAACGCCCGGTTAGAGTCTGACAGGTTTATTTGGTTAAAACAATCACACAACGCCCGGTTACAGTCCGACAGGTTTATTTGGTTAAAACAATCACACAACGCCCGGTTACAATCCGACAGGTTTATTTGGTTAAAAAATCACACAACGCCCGGTTAGGGTCCGACACGTTTATTTGGTTAAAACAATCACACAACGCCCGGTTACAGTCCGACAGGTTTATTTGGTTAAAAAATCACACAACGCCAGGTCACCGTCCGACAGGTTTATTTGGTTAAAACAATCACACAACACCCGGTTAGAGTCGAACAGGTTTATTTGGTTAAAACAATCACACAACGCCCGGTTAGTGTCCGACAGGTTTATTTGGTTAAAACAATCGCACAACGCCCGGGTACAGTCCGACAGGTTTATTTGGTTAAAAAAATCACACAACGCCAGGTTACAGTCCAACAGGTTTATTTCGTTAAAGCAATCACACAATGCCCGGTTAGAGTCCGACAGGTTTATTTGGTTAAAACAATCACACAACGCCCGGTTAGAGTCCGACAGGTTTATTTGGTTTAAAAATCACACAACGCCCGGGTACAGTCCAACAGGTTTATTTGGTTAAAAAATCACACAACGCCCGGTTAGAGTCCGACAGGTTTATTTGGTTAAAACAATCACACAACGCCCGGTTAGAGTCCGACAGGTTTATTTGGTTAAAACAATCACACAACGCCCGGTTACAGTCCGACAGGTTTATTTGGTTAAAAAATCACACAACGCCAGGTCACCGTCCGACAGGTTTATTTGGTTAAAACAATCACACAACACCCGGATAGAGTCGAACAGGTTTATTTGGTTAAAACAATCACACAACGCCCGGTTAGTGTCCGACAGGTTTATTTGGTTAAAACAATCGCACAACGCCCGGGTACAGTCCGACAGGTTTATTTGGTTAAAAAATCACATAACGCCCGTTTAGAGTCCGACAGGTTTATTTGGTTAAAACAATCACACAATGCCCGGTTACAGTCCGACAGGTTTATTTGGTTAAAAAATCACACAACGCCCGGTTAGAGTCCGACGGGTTTATTTCGTTAAAACAATCACACAATGCCCGGTTAGAGTCCGACAGGTTTATTTCGTTAAAACAATCACACAACGCCCGGTTACAGTCCGACAGGTTTATTTTTTTAAAACAATCACACAACGCCCGGTTAGAGTCCGACAGGTTTATTTGGCTAAAAAATCACACAACGCCCGGTTAGAGTCCGACGGGTTTATTTCGTTAAAACAATCACACAATGCCCGGTTACAGTCCGACTGTTTTATTTGGTTAAAACAATCACACAACGCCCGGTTAGAGTCCGACAGGTTTATTTGGTTTAAAAATCACACAACGCCCGGGTACAGTCCAACAGGTTTATTTGGTTAAAAAATCACACAACGCCCGGTTAGAGTCTGACAGGTTTATTTGGTTAAAACAATCACACAACGCCCGGTTAGAGTCCAACAGGTTTATTTGGTTAAAACAATCACACAACGCCCGGTTACAGTCCGACAGGTTTATTTGGTTTAAAAATCACACAACGCCCGGTTAGAGTCCGACAGGTTTATTTGGTTAAAACAATCACACAACGCCCGGTTAGAGTCCGACAGGTTTATTTGGTTAAAACAATCACACAACGCCCGGTTAGAGTCTGACAGGTTTATTTGGTTAAAAAATCACACAACGCCCGGTTACAGTCTGACAGGTTTATTTGGTTAAAACAATCACACAACGCCCGGTTACAATCCGACAGGTTTATTTGGTTAAAAAATCACACAACGCCCGGTTAGAGTCCGACAGGTTTATTTGGTTAAAACAGTCACACAATGCCCGGTTAGAGTCCGACAGGTTTATTTGGTTAAACAAATCACACAACGCCCGGTTAGAGTCCGACAGGTTTATTTGGTTAAAAAAATCACTCAATGCCCGGTTAGAGTCCGACAGGTTTATTTGGTTAAAAAATCACGCAATGCCCGGTTAGAGTCCGACAGGTTTATTTGGTTTAAAAAATCTCTCAATGCCCGGTTACAGTCCGACAGGTTTATTTGGTTAAAACAATCACACAACGCCCGGTTAGAGTCCGACAGGTTTATTTGGTTAAAACAATCACACAACGTCAGGTTACATCCGACAGGTTTATTTGGTTAAAACAATCACACAACACCCGGTTAGAGTCGAACAGGTTTATTTGGTTAAAACAATCACACAACGCCCGGTTATAGTCCGACAGGTTTATTTGGTTTAAAAATCACACAACGCCCGGTTAGAGTCCGACAGGTTTATTTGGTTAAAACAATCACACAACGCCCAGTTACAATCCAACAGGTTTATTTGGTTAAAAAATCACACAATGTCAGGTCACCGTGCGACAGGTTTATTTGGTTAAAAAATCACACAACGCCCGGTTAGAGTCCGACAGGTTTATTTGGTTTAATAATCACACAATGCCCGGTTAGAGTCCGACAGGGTTATTTGGTTAAAAAATCACACAACGCCAGGTTACAGTCCGACAGGTTTATTTGGTTAAAAAATCACACAACGCCCGGTTACAGACCAACAGGTTTATTTGGTTTAAAAATCACACAACGCCCGGTTACAGTCCGACAGGGTTATTTGGTTAAAAAATCACACAACGCCAGGTTACAGTTCGACAGGTTTATTTGGTTAAAAAATCACACAACGCCCGGTTACAGACCAACAGGTTTATTTGGTTTAAAAATCACACAACGCCCGGTTACAGTCCGACAGGTTTATTTGGATAAAAAATCACACAACGCCCGGTTACAGTCCGACAGGTTTATTTGGTTAAAACAATCACAAAACGCCCGGTTAGAGTCCGACAGGTTTATTTGGTTAAAACAATCACACAACGCCCGGTTAGAGTCCGACAGGTTTATTTGGTTAAATCAATCACACAACGCCCGGTTAGAGTCCGACAGGTTTATTTGGTTAAAAATTCACACAACGCCCGGTTACAGTCCGACGGGTTTATTTGGTTAAAAAAATCACACAACGCCCGGTTAGAGTCCGACAGGTTTATTTGGTTTAAAAATCACACAACGTCAGGTTACATCCGACAGGTTTATTTGGTTAAAACAATCACACAACACCCGGTTAGAGTCGAACAGGTTTATTTGGTTAAAACAATCACACAACGCCCGGTTATAGTCCGACAGGTTTATTTGGTTAAAAAAATCACACAACGGCCGGTTAGTGTCCGACAGGTTTATTTGGTTAAAACAATCGCACAACGCCCGGGTACAGTCCGACAGGTTTATTTGGTTAAAAAATCACACAACGCCAGGTCACCGTCCGACAGGTTTATTTGGTTAAAACAATCACACAACACCCGGTTAGAGTCGAACAGGTTTATTTGGTTAAAACAATCGCACAACACCCGGTTAGAGTCGAACAGGTTTATTTGGTTAAAACAATCGCACAACGCCCGGGTACAGTCCGACAGGTTTATTTGGTTAAAAAAATCACATAACGCCCGTTTAGAGTCCGACAGGTTTATTTGGTTAAAAAAATCACATAACGCCCGTTTAGAGTCCGACAGGTTTATTTGGCTAAAAAATCACACAACGCCCGGTTACAGTCCGACAGGTTTATTTTTTTAAAACAATCACACAACGCCCGGTTAGAGTCCGACAGGTTTATTTGGTTTAAAAATCACACAACGCCCGGTTAGAGTCCGACAGGTTTATTTGGTTAAAACAATCACACAACGCCCGGTTACAGTCCGACAGGTTTATTTGGTTAAAACAATCACACAACGCCCGGTTAGAGTCCAACAGGTTTATTTTTTTAAAACAATCACACAACGCCCGGTTAGAGTCCGACAGGTTTATTTTTTTAAAACAATCACACAACGCCCGGTTAGAGTCCGACAGGTTTATTTGGTTAAAAAATCACACAATGCCCGGTTAGAGTCCGACAGGTTTATTTGGTTAAAACAATCACACAACGCCCGGTTAGAGTCCAACAGGTTTATTTGGTTAAAACAATCACACAACGCCCGGTTAGAGTCCGACAGGTTTATTTGGTTTAAAAATCACACAACGCCCGGTTAGAGTCCGACAGGTTTATTTGGTTAAAACAATCACACAACGCCCGGTTACAGTCCGACAGGTTTATTTGGTTAAAAAATCACACAACGCCCGGTTACAGTCTGACAGGTTTATAGAACATAGAACATTACAGTACAGTCCCTTCGGCCCTCGATTTGTGCTGTCCTGTCATACTAATCTGAAGCCCATCCCACCTACACTATTCCATGTACGTCCAAATGCCTGTCCAATGGCGACTTAAATGCCCTTAAACTTGGTGAATCTACTACCGATGCAGGCAAAGCATTCCATACCCTTACTACTCTCTGAGTAAAGAAACTACCTCTGACATCTGTCTTCTATCTCCCCTCACTTTAAAGTTGTGTCCCCTCGTGTTTGCCGTCCCCATACTTGGAAAAAGGCTCTCCCTATCCACCCTATCTAACCCTTTGATTATCTTGTATGTCTCTATTAAGTCACCTCTCAACCTTCTTCTCTCTAACGAGAACAGCCTCAAGGCCCTCAGCCTTTCCTCGTAAGACATTCCTTCCATACCAGGCAACATCCTAGTAAATCTCCTCTGCACCCTTTCCAAAGCTTCCACATCCTCCTTATAATGCGGTGACCAGAACCGGACACAATACTCCAAGTGCGGCCGCGCCAGAGCTTTGTACAGCTGCAGCATAACCTTCTGGTTCCGGAACTCAATCCCTCCATTAATAAAGGCCAAAACACTGTATGCCTTCTTAACAACCCTGTCAATCTGGGTGGCAGCTTTCAGGGATCTGTGTACATGGACACCGAGATCTCTCTGCTCATCTGCAATCCCAAGAATCTTGCCATTAGCCCAGTACTTTGCATTCCGTTTACTCTGTCCAAAGTGTATCATCTCACACTTGTCCACATTAAACTCCATTTGCCACCTCTCAGCCCAGCTCTGCATCCTATCTATGTCTCTCTGCAACCTACTACATCCTTCGTCACTATCCACAACTCCACCGACCTTAGTGTCGTCCGCAAATTTACAAACCCACCCTTCTAAGCCCTCATCCAGGTCATTTATAAAAATGACGAACAGCAGTGGACCCAACATCGACCCTTGCGGTACGCCGCTAGTAACTGGACACCAAGATGAACATGTTCCATCAACTACAACCCTCTGTTTTCTTTCAGCAAGCCAATTACTGATCCAAACTGCTATGTCTCCCACAATCCCATTCCTCAGCATTTTGTATAATAGCCTACTGTGGGGAACTTGATTGAACGCCTTGGTGAAATCCATATACACCACATCAACCAGTTTACTCTCATCTACCTGTTTGGTCACTTTATCAAAAAATCAATAAGATTCGTTAGGCATGACCTACCCTTCACAAAACCGTACTGACTGTCCCTGATCAGATTATTCTTTTCTAGATGGTTATAAATCCTATCGCTTATAGCCTTTTCCAACACTTGACCAACAACTGAAGTGAGACTCACTGGTCTGTAATTACTCGGGTTGTCTCTGCTACCCTTTTTGAACAAGGGAACCACATTTGCTATTCTCCAGTCCTCAGGCACTATTCCTGTAGACAATGATGATTTGAAGATCAATGCCAAAGGCTCAGCAATCTCTTTCCTTGCTTCCCAGAGGATCCTAGGATAGATCCCATCCGGCCCAGGGGACTTGTCTATTTCACACACTGAAGTATTTCTAATATCTCTTCCTTGTGAACCTCAATCTCTTCTAGTCTAGATGCAAGTATCTCTGTATCTTCCTCGCCAACATTTTCATTTTCTATAGTGAACACTGTCGAAAAATATTTATTCAGTGCTTCCCCTATCTCCTCTGACTCCACACACAACTTCCCACTGTTATCCTTGACTGGCCCTAATTTAACTCTCGTCATTCCTGACATACCTATGGAAAGTCTTAGGGTTAACCCTGATCCTAGCCGCCAACACCTTCTCATGTCCCCAGCTGGCACTTCTGAGCTCTCTTTTTAGGCCTTTCCTGACGTTAAAAAAAAAATCACACAACGCCCGGTCACAGTCCGACAGGTTTGTTTGGTTAAAAAAGTCATACAAAGCCAGGTTAAAGTCTGACAGGTTTGTTTGGTTAAAAAATATGTTTCAGGGAGCTGGGTTTCGGATCGAGGAGGGAAAGTGGGGAGTGTGTTGGGGAGTGCGTGTGATGGGTGTCAGGGAGAGTGGGGAGTGTGTTGGGGAGTGAGTGTGATGGGTGTCAGGGAGCGTGGGGAGTGTGTTGGGGAGTGAGTGGGGGGTGTGTTGGGGAGTGGGTGCGATGGGTGTCAGGGAGAGTGGGGAGTGAGTGGGGGGTGTGTCGGGGAGTGAGTGGGGGGTGTGTCGGGGAGTGAGTGTGATGGGTGTCAGGGAGAGTGGGGAGTGAGTGGGGGGTGTGTTGGGGAGTGAGTGTGATGGGTGTCAGGGAGAGTGGGGAGTGTGTTGGGGAGTGAGTGCGATGGGTGTCAGGGAGAGTGGGGAGTGTGTTGGGGAGTGAGTGCGATGGGTGTCAGGGAGAGTGGGGAGTGTGTTGTCGAGTGAGTGTGATGGGTGTCAGGGAGAGTGGGGAGTGTGTTGGGGAGTGAGTGCGATGGGTGTCAGGGAGAGTGGGGAGTGTGTTGTCGAGTGAGTGTGATGGGTGTCAGGGAGAGTGGGGAGCGAGTGTGATGGGTGTCAGGGAGAGTGGGGAGTGTGTTGGGGAGCGAGTGTGATGGGTGTCGGAGAGTGGGGAGTGTGTTGGGGAGTGAGTGTGATGGGTGTCAGGGAGAGTGGGGAGTGCGTTGGGGAGCGAGTGGGGAGTGTGTTGGGGAGTGAGTGTGATGGGTGTCAGGGAGAGTGGGGAGTGTGTTGGGGAGTGAGTGTGATGGGGGTCAGGGAGAGTGGGGTGTGTGTTGGGGAGTGAGTGTGATGGGTGTCAGGGAGAGTGGTGAGTGTGTTGTCGAGTGAGTGTGATGGGTGTCAGGGAGAGTGGGGAGTGTGTTGGGGAGTGAGTGTGATGGGTGTCAGGGAGAGTGGGGAGTGAGTGTGATGGGTGTCAGGGAGAGTGGGGCGTGTGTCGGGGAGTGAGTGGGGGGTGTGTCGGGGAGTGAGTGTGATGGGTGTCAGGGAGAGTGGGGAGTGTGTTGGGGAGTGAGTGGGGGGTGTGTCGGGGAGTGAGTGTGATGGGTGTCAGGGAGAGTGGGGGGTGTGTCGGGGAGTGAGTGTGATGGGTGTCAGGGAGAGTGGGGAGTGTGTTGGGGAATGAGTGTGATGGGTGTCAGGGAGAGTGGGGAGTGTGTTGGGGAGTGAGTGTGATGGGTGTCAGGGAGAGTGGGGAGTGTGTTGGGGAGTGAGTGGGGGGTGTGTCGGGGAGTGAGTGTGATGGGGGTCAGGGAGAGTGGTGGGTGTGTCGGGGAGTGAGTGTGATGGGTGTCAGGGAGAGTGGGGTGTGTGTTGGGAAGTGAGTGGGGAGTGTGTTGGGGAGTGAGTGGGGGGTGTGTCGGGGAGTGAGTGTGATGGGTGTCAGGGAGAGTGGGGAGTGTATCGGGGAGTGAGTGGGGAGTGTGTTGGGGAGTGAGTGGGGGGTGTGTCGGGGAGTGAGTGTGATGGGGGTCAGGGAGAGTGGGGAGTGTGTTGGGGAGAGAGTGGGGGGTGTGTCGGGGAGTGAGTGTGATGGGGGTCAGGGTGAGTGGGGGGTGTGTTGGGGAGAGAGTGGGGGGTGTGTCGGGGAGTGAGTGTGATGGGGGTCAGGGAGAGTGGGGAGTGTGTTGGGGAGAGAGTGGGGGGTGTGTCGGGGAGTGAGTGTGATGGGGGTCAGGGTGAGTGGGGGGTGTGTCGGGGAGTGAGTGCGATGGGTGTCAGGCAGAGTGGGGAGTGTGTCGGGGAGTGAGTGGGGGGTGTGTTGGGGAGTGAGTGGGGGGTGTGTCGCGGAGTGAGTGTGATGGGTGTCAGGGAGAGTGGGGAGTGTGTTGGGGAGTGAGTGTGATGGGGGTCAGGGAGAGTGGGGCGTGTGTTGGGGAGTGAGTGGGGGGTGTGTCGGGGAGTGAGTGTGATGGGTGTCAGGGAGAGTGGGGAGTGAGTGGGGAGTGTGTTGGGGAGTGAGTGGGGGGTGTGTCGGGGAGTGAGTGTGATGGGTGTCAGGGAGAGTGGGGAGTGTGTTGGGGAGTGAGTGTGATGGGGGTCAGGGAGAGTGGGGCGTGTGTTGGGGAGTGAGTGGGGGGTGTGTCGGGGAGTGAGTGTGATGGGTGTCAGGGAGAGTGGGGGGTGTGTCGGGGAGTGAGTGGGGGGTGTGTCGTGGAGTGAGTGGGGGGTGTGTCGGGGAGTGAGTGGGGAGTGTGTCGGGGAGTGAGTGGGGGGTGTGTCGGGGAGTGAGTGGGGGGTGTGTTGGGGAGTGAGTGTGATGGGGGTCAGGGAGAGTGGGGCGTGTGTCGGGGAGTGAGTGGGGGGTGTGTCGGGGAGTGAGTGTGATGGGTGTCAGGGAGAGTGGGGGGTGTGTTGGGGAGTGAGTGGGGGGTGTGTCGGGGAGTGAGTGTGATGGGTGTCAGGGAGAGTGGGGCGTGTGTTGGGGAGTGAGTGTGATGGGTGTCAGGGAGAGTGGGGGGTGTGTCGGGGAGTGAGTGTGATGGGTGTCAGGGAGAGTGGGGGGTGTGTCGGGGAGTGAGTGGGGGGTGTGTCGGGGAGTGAGTGGGGGGTGTGTCGGGGAGTGAGTGGGGAGTGTGTCGGGGAGTGAGTGGGGGGTGTGTCGGGGAGTGAGTGTGATGGGGGTCAGGGAGAGTGGGGCGTGTGACGGGGAGTGAGTGGGGGGTGTGTCGGGGAGTGAGTGTGATGGGGGTCAGGGAGAGTGGGGCGAGTGTCGGGGAGTGAGTGGGGAGTGTGTCGGGGAGTGAGTGGGGGGTGTGTCGGGGAGTGAGTGTGATGGGGGTCAGGGAGAGTGGGGGGTGTGTCGGGGAGTGAGTGGGGGGTGTGTCGGGGAGTGAGTGGGGGGTGTGTCGGGGAGTGAGTGGGGGGTGTGTCGGGGAGTGAGTGGGGGGTGTGTCGGGGAGTGAGTGTGATGGGGGTCAGGGAGAGTGGGGCGTGTGTCGGGGAGTGAGTGGGGGGGTGTCGGGGAGTGAGTGGGGGGGTGTCGGGGAGTGAGTGGGGGGTGTGTCGGGGAGTGAGTGTGATGGGGGTCAGGGAGAGTGGGGGGTGAGTGGGGGGTGTGTCGGGGAGTGAGTGTGATGGGGGTCAGGGAGAGTGGGGCGTGTGTCGGGGAGTGAGTGGGGGGTGTGTCGGGGAGTGAGTGTGATGGGGGTCAGGGAGAGTGGGGGGTGTGTCGGGGAGTGAGTGTGATGGGGGTCAGGGAGAGTGGGGGGTGTGTCGGGGAGTGAGTGTGAATGGGGTCAGGGAGAGTGGGGGGTGTGTCGGGGAGTGAGTGTGATGGGGGTCAGGGAGAGTGGGGGGTGTGTCGGGGAGTGAGTGTGATGGGGGTCAGGGAGAGTGGGGGGTGTGTCGGGGAGTGAGTGGGGGGGTGTCGGGGAGTGAGTGGGGGGTGTGTCGGGGAGTGAGTGTGATGGGGGTCAGGGAGAGTGGGGGGTGTGTCGGGGAGTGAGTGGGGGGGTGTCGGGGAGTGAGTGGGGGGTGTGTCGGGGAGTGAGTGTGATGGGGGTCAGGGAGAGTGGGGGGTGTGTCGGGGAGTGAGTGGGGGGGTGTCGGGGAGTGAGTGTGATGGGGGTCAGGGAGAGTGGGGTGTGTGTCGGGGAGTGAGTGTGATGGGTGTCAGGGAGAGTGGGGAGTGTGTCGGGGAGTGAGTGTGGGGTGTGTCGGGGAGTGAGTGGGCGGTGT
The DNA here is from genome assembly GCF_037043375.1 of Chiloscyllium plagiosum. Classification (NCBI taxonomy): domain Eukaryota; kingdom Metazoa; phylum Chordata; class Chondrichthyes; order Orectolobiformes; family Hemiscylliidae; genus Chiloscyllium; species Chiloscyllium plagiosum. Next base: position 48,663,210 of record NW_028270188.1, read on the forward strand.
GTCGGGGAGTGAGTGTGATGGGGGTCAGGGAGAGTGGGGGGTGTGTTGGTGAGTGAGTGGGGGGGTGTCGGGGAGTGAGTGGGGGGTGTGTCGGGGAGTGAGTGTGATGGGGGTCAGGGAGAGTGGGGGGTGTGTTGGGGAGTGAGTGGGGGGTGTGTCGGGGAGTGAGTGGGGGGGTGTCGGGGAGTGAGTGTGATGGGGGTCAGGGAGAGTGGGGGGTGTGTTGGGGAGTGAGTGTGATGGGGGTCAGGGAGAGTGGGGAGTGTGTCGGGGAGTGAGTGGGGGGTGTGTCGGGGAGTGAGTGGGGGGTGTGTCGGGGAGTGAGTGGGGGGTGTGTCGGGGAGTGAGTGTGATGGGGGTCAGGGAGAGTGGGGGGTGTGTTGGTGAGTGAGTGGGGGGTGTGTCGGGGAGTGAGTGTGATGGGGGTCAGGGAGAGTGGGGCGTGTGTCGGGGAGTGAGTGGGGGGTGTGTCGGGGAGTGAGTGTGATGGGGGTCAGGGAGAGTGGGGCGTGTGTCGGGGAGTGAGTGGGGGGTGTGTCGGGGAGTGAGTGTGATGGGGGTCAGGGAGAGTGGGGCGAGTGTCGGGGAGTGAGTGGGGGGTGTGTCGGGGAGTGAGTGTGATGGGGGTCAGGGAGAGTGGGGGGTGTGTCGGGGAGGGAGTGGGGAGTGTGTCGGGGAGTGAGTGGGGGGTGTGTCGGGGAGTGAGTGTGATGGGGTCAGGGAGAGTGGGGGGTGTGTCGGGGAGTGAGTGGGGGGTGTGTCGGGGAGTGAGTGGGGGGTGTGTCGGGGAGTGAGTGGGGGGAGTGTCGGGGAGTGAGTGGGGGGTGTGTCGGGGAGTGAGTGTGATGGGGGTCAGGGAGAGTGGGGCGAGTGTCGGGGAGTGAGTGGGGGGTGTGTCGGGGAGTGAGTGTGATGGGGGTCAGGGAGAGTGGGGGGTGTGTCGGGGAGGGAGTGGGGAGTGTGTCGGGGAGTGAGTGGGGGGTGTGTCGGGGAGTGAGTGTGATGGGGTCAGGGAGAGTGGGGGGTGTGTCGGGGAGTGAGTGGGGGGTGTGTCGGGGAGTGAGTGGGGGGTGTGTCGGGGAGTGAGTGGGGGGAGTGTCGGGGAGTGAGTGGGGGGTGTGTCGGGGAGTGAGTGTGATGGGGGTCAGGGAGAGTGGGGCGTGTGTCGGGGAGTGAGTGGGGTGGTGTCGGGGAGTGAGTGGGGTGGTGTCGGGGAGTGAGTGGGGGGTGTGTCGGGGAGTGAGTGGGGGGTGTGTCGGGGAGTGAGTGTGATGGGGGTCAGGGGGAGTGGGGGGTGTGTCGGGGAGTGAGTGGGGCGTGTGACGGGGAGTGAGTGGGGGGTGTGTCGGGGAGTGAGTGTGATGGGGGTCAGGGAGAGTGGGGGGTGTGTCGGGGAGTGAGTGGGGAGTGTGTCGGGGAGTGAGTGGGGGGTGTGTCGGGGAGTGAGTGTGATGGGTTCAGGGAGAGTGGGGGGTGTGTCGGGGAGTGAGTGGGGGGTGTGTCGGGGAGTGAGTGGGGGGTGTGTCGGGGAGTGAGTGGGGGGTGTGTCGGGGAGTGAGTGGGGGGTGTGTCGGGGAGTGAGTGGGGGGTGTGTCGGGGAGTGAGTGTGATGGGGGTCAGGGAGAGTGGGGCGTGTGTCGGGGAGTGAGTGGGGGGGTGTCGGGGAGTGAGTGGGGTGGTGTCGGGGAGTGAGTGGGGGGTGTGTCGGGGAGTGAGTGTGATGGGGGTCAGGGAGAGTGGGGGGTGAGTGGGGGGTGTGTCGGGGAGTGAGTGTGATGGGGGTCAGGGAGAGTGGGGCGTGTGTCGGGGAGTGAGTGGGGGGTGTGTCGGGGAGTGAGTGTGATGGGGGTCAGGGAGAGTGGGGGGTGTGTCGGGGAGTGAGTGTGATGGGGGTCAGGGAGAGTGGGGGGTGTGTCGGGGAGTGAGTGTGATGGGGGTCAGGGAGAGTGGGGGGTGTGTCGGGGAGTGAGTGTGATGGGGGTCAGGGAGAGTGGGGGGTGTGTCGGGGAGTGAGTGTGATGGGGGTCAGGGAGAGTGGGGGGTGTGTCGGGGAGTGAGTGTGATGGGTGTCAGGGAGAGTGGGGAGTGTGTCGGGGAGTGAGTGTGGGGTGTGTCGGGGAGTGAGTGGGCGGTGTGTCGGGGAGTGAGTGTGATGGGGGTCAGGGAGAGTGGGGGGTGTGTTGGTGAGTGAGTGGGGGGGTGTCGGGGAGTGAGTGGGGGGTGTGTCGGGGAGTGAGTGTGATGGGGGTCAGGGAGAGTGGGGGGTGTGTCGGGGAGTGAGTGGGGGGGTGTCGGGGAGTGAGTGTGATGGGGGTCAGGGAGAGTGGGGGGTGTGTTGGGGAGTGAGTGTGATGGGGGTCAGGGAGAGTGGGGAGTGTGTCGGGGAGTGAGTGGGGGGTGTGTCGGGGAGTGAGTGTGATGGGGGTCAGGGAGAGTGGGGGGTGTGTTGGTGAGTGAGTGGGGGGTGTGTCGGGGAGTGAGTGTGATGGGGGTCAGGGAGAGTGGGGGGTGTGTCGGGGAGTGAGTGGGGGGTGTGTCGGGGAGTGAGTGTGATGGGGGTCAGGGAGAGTTGGGGGTGTGTTGGTGAGTGAGTGGGGGGTGTGTCGGGGAGTGAGTGTGATGGGGGTCAGGGAGAGTGGGGCGTGTGTCGGGGAGTGAGTGGGGGTGTGTCGGGGAGTGAGTGTGATGGGTGTCAGGGAGAGTGGGGGGTGTGTTGGGGAGTGAGTGGGGGGTGTGTCGGGGAGTGAGTGTGATGGGTGTCAGGGAGAGTGGGGCGTGTGTTGGGGAGTGAGTGGGGGTTGTGTCGGGGAGTGAGTGGGGGGTGTGTCGGGGAGTGAGTGTGATGGGTGTCAGGGAGAGTGGGGAGTGAGTGGGTAGTGTGTTGGGGAGTGAGTGGGGGGTGTGTCGGGGAGTGAGTGTGATGGGTGTCAGGGAGAGTGGGGAGTGTGTTGGGGAGTGAGTGTGATGGGGGTCAGGGAGAGTGGGGCGTGTGTTGGGGAGTGAGTGGGGGGTGTGTCGGGGAGTGAGTGTGATGGGTGTCAGGGAGAGTGGGGGGTGTGTCGGGGAGTGAGTGGGGGGTGTGTCGGGGAGTGAGTGGGGGGTGTGTCGGGGAGTGAGTGGGGGGTGTGTCGGGGAGTGAGTGGGGTGTGTGTCGGGGAGTGAGTGGGGGGTGTGTCGGGGAGTGAGTGGGGGGTGTGTTGGGGAGTGAGTGTGATGGGGGTCAGGGAGAGTGGGGCGTGTGTCGGGGAGTGAGTGGGGGGTGTGTCGGGGAGTGAGTGTGATGGGTGTCAGGGAGAGTGGGGGGTGTGTTGGGGAGTGAGTGGGGGGTGTGTCGGGGAGTGAGTGTGATGGGTGTCAGGGAGAGTGGGGCGTGTGTTGGGGAGTGAGTGGGGGGTGTGTCGGGGAGTGAGTGTGATGGGTGTCAGGGAGAGTGGGGGGTGTGTCGGGGAGTGAGTGGGGGGTGTGTCGGGGAGTGAGTGGGGGGTGTGTCGGGGAGTGAGTGGGGAGTGTGTCGGGGAGTGAGTGTGATGGGGGTCAGGGAGAGTGGGGCGTGTGACGGGGAGTGAGTGGGGGGTGTGTCGGGGAGTGAGTGTGATGGGGGTCAGGGAGAGTGGGGCGAGTGTCGGGGAGTGAGTGGGGAGTGTGTCGGGGAGTGAGTGGGGGGTGTGTCGGGGAGTGAGTGTGATGGCGGTCAGGGAGAGTGGGGCGTGTGTCGGGGAGTGAGTGGGGGGTGTGTCGGGGAGTGAGTGGGGGGTGTGTCGGGGAGTGAGTGGGGGGTGTGTCGGGGAGTGAGTGGGGGGTGTGTCGGGGAGTGAGTGGGGGGGTGTCGGGGAGTGAGTGGGGGGGTGTCGGGGAGTGAGTGGGGGGTGTGTCGGGGAGTGAGTGTGATGGGGGTCAGGGAGAGTGGGGGGTGTGTCGGGGAGTGAGTGTGATGGGGGTCAGGGAGAGTGGGGCGTGTGTCGGGGAGTGAGTGGGGGGTGTGTCGGGGAGTGAGTGTGATGGGGGTCAGGGAGAGTGGGGGGTGTGTCGGGGAGTGAGTGTGATGGGGGTCAGGGAGAGTGGGGGGTGTGTCGGGGAGTGAGTGTGATGGGGGTCAGGGAGAGTGGGGGGTGTGTCGGGGAGTGAGTGTGATGGGTGTCAGGGAGAGTGGGGGGTGTGTCGGGGAGTGAGTGGGGGGTGTGTCGGGGAGTGAGTGTGATGGGGGTCAGGGAGAGTGGGGCGAGTGTCGGGGAGTGAGTGGGGAGTGTGTCGGGGAGTGAGTGGGGGGTGTGTCGGGGAGTGAGAGTGATGGGGGTCAAGGAGAGTGGGGCGTGTGTCGGGGAGTGAGTGGGGGGTGTGTCGGGGAGTGAGTGTGATGGGGGTCAGGGAGAGTGGGGCGAGTGTCGGGGAGTGAGTGGGGAGTGTGTCGGGGAGTGAGTGGGGGGTGTGTCGGGGAGTGAGTGTGATGGGGGTCAGGGAGAGTGGGGCGTGTGTCGGGGAGTGAGTGGGGGGTGTGTCGGGGAGTGAGTGTGGGGTGTGTCGGGGAGTGAGTGGGGGGTGTGTCGGGGAGTGAGTGGGGGGTGTGTCGGGGAGTGAGTGGGGGGTGTGTCGGGGAGTGAGTGGGGGGTGTGTCGGGGAGTGAGTGTGATGGGGGTCAGGGAGAGTGGGGCGTGTGTCGGGGAGTGAGTGGGGGGGTGTCGGGGAGTGAGTGGGGGGGGTGTCGGGGAGTGAGTGGGGGGTGTGTCGGGGAGTGAGTGTGATGGGGGTCAGGGAGAGTGGGGGGTGAGTGGGGGGTGTGTCGGGGAGTGAGTGTGATGGGGGTCAGGGAGAGTGGGGCGTGTGTCGGGGAGTGAGTGGGGGGTGTGTCGGGGAGTGAGTGTGATGGGTGTCAGGGAGAGTGGGGGGTGTGTTGGGGAGTGAGTGGGGGGTGTGTCGGGGAGTGAGTGTGATTCGTGTCAGGGAGAGTGGGGCGTGTGTTGGGGAGTGAGTGGGGGGTGTGTCGGGGAGTGAGTGTGATGGGTGTCAGGGAGAGTGGGGGGTGTGTCGGGGAGTGAGTGGGGGGTGTGTCGGGGAGTGAGTGGGGGGTGTGTCGGGGAGTGAGTGGGGAGTGTGTCGGGGAGTGAGTGGGGGGTGTGTCGGGGAGTGAGTGTGATGGGGGTCAGGGAGAGTGGGGCGTGTGACGGGGAGTGAGTGGGGGGTGTGTCGGGGAGTGAGTGTGATGGGGGTCAGGGAGAGTGGGGCGAGTGTCGGGGAGTGAGTGGGGAGTGTGTCGGGGAGTGAGTGGGGGGTGTGTCGGGGAGTGAGTGTGATGGCGGTCAGGGAGAGTGGGGCGTGTGTCGGGGAGTGAGTGGGGGGGTGTGTCGGGGAGTGAGTGGGGGGTGTGTCGGGGAGTGAGTGGGGGGTGTGTCGGGGAGTGAGTGGGGGGTGTGTCGGGGAGTGAGTGGGGGGTGTGTCGGGGAGTGAGTGGGGGGTGTGTCGGGGAGTGAGTGGGGGGGTGTCGGGGAGTGAGTGGGGGGGTGTCGGGGAGTGAGTGGGGGGTGTGTCGGGGAGTGAGTGTGATGGGGGTCAGGGAGAGTGGGGGGTGTGTCGGGGAGTGAGTGTGATGGGGGTCAGGGAGAGTGGGGCGTGTGTCGGGGAGTGAGTGGGGGGTGTGTCGGGGAGTGAGTGTGATGGGGGTCAGGGAGAGTGGGGGGTGTGTCGGGGAGTGAGTGTGATGGGGGTCAGGGTGAGTGGGGGGTGTGTCGGGGAGTGAGTGTGATGGGGGTCAGGGAGAGTGGTGGGTGTGTCGGGGAGTGAGTGGGGGGTGTGTCGGGGAGTGAGTGTGATGGGGGTCAGGGAGAGTGGGGCGTGTGACGGGGAGTGAGTGGGGGGTGTGTCGGGGAGTGAGAGTGATGGGGGTCAAGGAGAGTGGGGCGTGTGTCGGGGAGTGAGTGGGGGGTGTGTCGGGGAGTGAGTGTGATGGGGGTCAGGGAGAGTGGGGCGAGTGTCGGGGAGTGAGTGGGGAGTGTGTCGGGGAGTGAGTGGGGGGTGTGTCGGGGAGTGAGTGTGATGGGGGTCAGGGAGAGTGGGGCGTGTGTCGGGGAGTGAGTGGGGGGTGTGTCGGGGAGTGAGTGTGGGGTGTGTCGGGGAGTGAGTGGGGGGTGTGTCGGGGAGTGAGTGGGGGGTGTGTCGGGGAGTGAGTGGGGGGTGTGTCGGGGAGTGAGTGGGGGGTGTGTCGGGGAGTGAGTGTGATGGGGGTCAGGGAGAGTGGGGCGTGTGTCGGGGAGTGAGTGGGGGGGTGTCGGGGAGTGAGTGGGGGGGGTGTCGGGGAGTGAGTGGGGGGTGTGTCGGGGAGTGAGTGTGATGGGGGTCAGGGAGAGTGGGGGGTGAGTGGGGGGTGTGTCGGGGAGTGAGTGTGATGGGGGTCAGGGAGAGTGGGGCGTGTGTCGGGGAGTGAGTGGGGGGTGTGTCGGGGAGTGAGTGTGATGGGGGTCAGGGAGAGTGGGGGGTGTGTCGGGGAGTGAGTGTGATGGGGGTCAGGGAGAGTGGGGTGTGTGTCGGGGAGTGAGTGTGATGGTGGTCAGGGAGAGTGGGGGGTGTGTCGGGGAGTGAGTGGGGGGGTGTCGGGGAGTGAGTGGGGGGTGTGTCGGGGAGTGAGTGTGATGGGGGTCAGGGAGAGTGGGGGGTGTGTCGGGGAGTGAGTGGGGGGTGTGTCGGGGAGTGAGTGTGATGGGGGTCAGGGAGAGTGGGGGGTGTGTCGGGGAGTGAGTGGGGGGGTGTCGGGGAGTGAGTGTGATGGGGGTCAGGGAGAGTGGGGTGTGTGTTGGGGAGTGAGTGTGATGGGTGTCAGGGAGAGTGGGGAGTGTGTCGGGGAGTGAGTGTGGGGTGTGTCGGGGAGTGAGTGGGCGGTGTGTCGGGGAGTGAGTGTGATGGGGGTCAGGGAGAGTGGGGGGTGTGTTGGTGAGTGAGTGGGGGGGTGTCGGGGAGTGAGTGGGGGGTGTGTCGGGGAGTGAGTGGGGGGTGTGTCGGGGAGTGAGTGGGGGGTGTGTCGGGGAGTGAGTGTGATGGGGGTCAGGGAGAGTGGGGTGTGTGTCGGGGAGTGAGTGGGGGGGTGACGGGGAGTGAGTGGGGGGTGTGTCGGGGAGTGAGTGTGATGGGGGTCAGGGAGAGTGGGGGGTGTGTCGGGGAGTGAGTGGGGGGGTGTCGGGGAGTGAGTGTGATGGGGGTCAGGGAGAGTGGGGGGTGTGTTGGGGAGTGAGTGTGATGGGGGTCAGGGAGAGTGGGGAGTGTGTTGGGGAGTGAGTGTGATGGGGGTCAGGGAGAGTGGGGGGTGTGTTGGGGAGTGAGTGTGATGGGGGTCAGGCAGAGTGGGGGGTGTGTTGGGGAGTGAGTGTGATGGGGGTCAGGGAGAGTGGGGCGTGTGTCGCGGAGTGAGTGGGGGGTGTGTCGGGGAGTGAGTGTGATGGGTGTCAGGGAGAGTGGGGGGTGTGTTGGGGAGTGAGTGGGGGGTGTGTCGGGGAGTGAGTGTGATGGGTGTCAGGGAGAGTGGGGCGTGTGTTGGGGAGTGAGTGGGGGGTGTGTCGGGGAGTGAGTGTGATGGGTGTCAGGGAGAGTGGGGGGTGTGTCGGGGAGTGAGTGGGGAGTGTGTTGGGGAGAGAGTGGGGGGTGTGTCGGGGAGTGAGTGTGATGGGTGTCAGGGAGAGTGGGGGGTGAGTGGGGGGTGTGTCGGGGAGTGAGTGCGATGGGTGTCAGGGAGAGTGGGGAGTGTGTCGGGGAGTGAGTGGGGGGTGTGTTGGGGAGTGAGTGGGGGGGTGTGTCGCGGAGTGAGTGTGATGGGTGTCAGGGAGAGTGGGGAGTGTGTTGGGGAGTGAGTGTGATGGGTGTCAGGGAGAGTGGGGAGTGTGTCGGGGAGTGAGTGGGGGGTGTGTTGGGGAGTGAGTGTGATGGGGGTCAGGGAGAGTGGGGGGTGTGTCGGGGAGTGAGTGGGGGGTGTGTCGGGGAGTGAGTGTGATGGGTGTCAGGGAGAGTGGGGAGTGTGTTGGGGAGTGAGTGTGATGGGGGTCAGGGAGAGTGGGGCGTGTGTTGGGGAGTGAGTGGGGGGTGTGTCGGGGAGTGAGTGTGATGGGTGTCAGGGAGAGTTGGGAGTGAGTGGGGAGTGTGTTGGGGAGTGAGTGGGGGGTGTGTCGGGGAGTGAGTGTGATGGGTGTCAGGGAGAGTGGGGAGTGTGTTGGGGAGTGAGTGTGATGGGGGTCAGGGAGAGTGGGGCGTGTGTTGGGGAGTGAGTGGGGGGTGTGTCGGGGAGTGAGTGTGATGGGTGTCAGGGAGAGTGGGGGGTGTGTCGGGGAGTGAGTGGGGGGTGTGTCGGGGAGTGAGTGGGGGGTGTGTCGGGGAGTGAGTGGGGGGTGTGTCGGGGAGTGAGTGGGGAGTGTGTCGGGGAGTGAGTGGGGGGTGTGTCGGGGAGTGAGTGGGGGGTGTGTAGGGGAGTGAGTGTGATGGGGGTCAGGGAGAGTGGGGCGTGTGTCGGGGAGTGAGTGGGGGGTGTGTCGGGGAGTGAGTGTGATGGGTGTCAGGGAGAGTGGGGCGTGTGTTGGGGAGTGAGTGGGGGGTGTGTCGGGGAGTGAGTGTGATGGGTGTCAGGGAGAGTGGGGGGTGTGTCGGGGAGTGAGTGGGGGGTGTGTCGGGGAGTGAGTGGGGGGTGTGTCGGGGAGTGAGTGGGGAGTGTGTCGGGGAGTGAGTGGGGGGTGTGTCGGGGAGTGAGTGGGGGGTGTGTCGGGGAGTGAGTGGGGGGTGTGTTGGGGAGTGAGTGTGATGGGGGTCAGGGAGAGTGGGGCGTGTGTCGGGGAGTGAGTGGGGGGTGTGTCGGGGAGTGAGTGTGATGGGGGTCAGGGAGAGTGGGGCGTGTGACGGGGAGTGAGTGGGGGGTGTGTCGGGGAGTGAGTGTGATGGGGGTCAAGGAGAGTGGGGCGTGTGTCGGGGAGTAAGTGGGGGGTGTGTCGGGGAGTGAGTGTGATGGGGGTCAGGGAGAGTGGGGCGAGTGTCGGGGAGTGAGTGGGGAGTGTGTCGGGGAGTGAGTGGGGGGTGTGTCGGGGAGTGAGTGTGATGGGGGTCAGGGAGAGTGGGGCGTGTGTCGGGGAGTGAGTGGGGGGTGTGTCGGGGAGTGAGTGGGGGGTGTGTCGGGGAGTGAGTGGGGGGTGTGTCGGGGAGTGAGTGGGGGGTGTGTCGGGGAGTGAGTGGGGGGTGTGTCGGGGAGTGAGTGTGATGGGGGTCAGGGAGAGTGGGGCGTGTGTCGGGGAGTGAGTGGGGGGGTGTCGGGGAGTGAGTGGGGGGGTGTCGGGGAGTGAGTGGGGGGTGTGTCGGGGAGTAAGTGGGGGGTGTGTCGGGGAGTGAGTGTGATGGGGGTCAGGGAGAGTGGGGGGTGTGTCGGGGAGTGAGTGTGATGGGGGTCAGGGAGAGTGGGGGGTGTGTCGGGGAGTGAGTGTGATGGGGGTCAGGGAGAGTGGGGGGTGTGTCGGGGAGTGTGTGTGATGGGGGTCAGGGAGAGTGGGGGGTGTGTCGGGGAGTGAGTGTGATGGGGGTCAGGGAGAGTGGGGGGTGTGTCGGGGAGTGAGTGGGGGGGTGTCGGGGAGTGAGTGGGGGGTGTGTCGGGGAGTGAGTGTGATGGGGGTCAGGGAGAGTGGGGGGTGTGTCGGGGAGTGAGTGGGGGGGTGTCGGGGAGTGAGTGTGATGGGGGTCAGGGAGAGTGGGGCGTGTGTCGGGGAGTGAGTGGGGGGTGTGTCGGGGACTGAGTGTGATGGGGGTCAGGGAGAGTGGGGCGAGTGTCGGGGAGTGAGTGGGGAGTGTGTCGGGGAGTGAGTGGGGGGTGTGTTGGGGAGTGAGTGTGATGGGGGTCAGGGAGAGTGGGGCGTGTGTCGGGGAGTGAGTGGGGGGTGTGTCGGGGAGTGAGTGGGGGGTGTGTCGGGGAGTGAGTGGGGGGTGTGTCGGGGAGTGAGTGGGGGGTGTGTCGGGGAGTGAGTGTGATGGGGGTCAGGGAGAGTGGGGCGTGTGTCGGGGAGTGAGTGGGGGGGTGTCGGGGAGTGAGTGGGGGGGTGTCGGGGAGTGAGTGGGGGGTGTGTCGGGGAGTGAGTGTGATGGGGGTCGGGGTGAGTGGGGGGTGTGTCGGGGAGTGAGTGTGATGGGGGTCAGGGAGAGTGGGGCGTGTGTCGGGGAGTGAGTGGGGGGTGTGTCGGGGAGTGAGTGTGATGGGGGTCAGGGAGAGTGGGGGGTGTGTCGGGGAGTGAGTGTGATGGGGGTCAGGGAGAGTGGGGGGTGTGTCGGGGAGTGAGTGTGATGGGGGTCAGGGAGAGTGGGGGGTGTGTCGGGGAGTGAGTGGGGGGGTGTCGGGGAGTGAGTGGGGGGTGTGTCGGGGAGTGAGTGTGATGGGGGTCAGGGAGAGTGGGGGGTGTGTCGGGGAGTGAGTGGGGGGGTGTCGGGGAGTGAGTGGGGGGTGTGTCGGGGAGTGAGTGTGATGGGGGTCAGGGAGAGTGGGGGGTGTGTCGGGGAGTGAGTGGGGGGGTGTCGGGGAGTGAGTGTGATGGGGGTCAGGGAGAGTGGGGGGTGTGTTGGGGAGTGAGTGTGATGGGGGTCAGGGAGAGTGGGGGGTGTGTCGGGGAGTGAGTGTGATGGGTGTCAGGGAGAGTGGGGAGTGTGTCGGGGAGTGAGTGGGGGGTGTGTCGGGGAGTGAGTGGGGGGTGTGTCGGGGAGTGAGTGTGATGGGGGTCAGGGAGAGTGGGGTGTGTGTCGGGGAGTGAGTGGGGGGGTGACGGGGAGTGAGTGGGGGGTGTGTTGGGGAGTGAGTGTGATGGGGGTCAGGGAGAGTGGGGTGTGTGTCGGGGAGTGAGTGGGGGGGTGACGGGGAGTGAGTGGGGGGTGTGTCGGGGAGTGAGTGTGATGGGGGTCAGGGAGAGTGGGGGGTGTGTCGGGGAGTGAGTGGGGGGGTGTCGGGGAGTGAGTGTGATGGGGGTCAGGGAGAGTGGGGGGTGTGTTGGGCAGTGAGTGTGATGGGGGTCAGGGAGAGTGGGGAGTGTGTTGGGGAGTGAGTGTGATGGGGGTCAGGGAGAGTGGGGGGTGTGTTGGGGAGTGAGTGTGATGGGGGTCTGGGAGAGTGGGGGGTGTGTTGGGGAGTGAGTGTGATGGGGGTCAGGGAGAGTGGGGAGTGTGTCGGGGAGTGAGTGGGGGGTGTGTCGGGGAGTGAGTGTGATGGGGGTCAGGGAGAGTGGGGGGTGTGTTGGTGAGTGAGTGGGGGGTGTGTCGGGGAGTGAGTGTGATGGGGGTCAGGGAGAGTGGGGGGTGTGTCGGGGAGTGAGTGGGGGGTGTGTCGGGGAGTGAGTGTGATGGGGGTCAGGGAGAGTGGGGGGTGTGTTGGTGAGTGAGTGGGGGGTGTGTCGGGGAGTGAGTGTGATGGGGGTCAGGGAGAGTGGGGCGTGTGTCGGGGAGTGAGTGGGGGGTGTGTCGGGGAGTGAGTGTGATGGGGGTCAGGGAGAGTTGGGGGTGTGTTGGTGAGTGAGTGGTGGGTGTGTCGGGGAGTGAGTGGGGAGTGTGTCGGGGAGTGAGTGGGGGGTGTGTCGGGGAGTGAGTGGGGGGTGTGTCGGGGAGTGAGTGGGGAGTGTGTCGGGGAGTGAGTGGGGGTGTGTCGGGGAGTGAGTGGGGGGTGTGTCGGGGAGTGAGTGTGATGGGTGTCAGGGAGAGTGGGGGGTGTGTCGGGGAGTGAGTGGGGGGGTGTCGGGGAGTGAGTGGGGGGTGTGTCGGGGAGTGAGTGTGATGGGGGTCAGGGAGAGTGGGGGGTGTGTCGGGGAGTGAGTGGGGGGGTGTCGGGGAGTGAGTGTGATGGGGGTCAGGGAGAGTGGGGGGTGTGTTGGGGAGTGAGTGTGATGGGGGTCAGGGAGAGTGGGGAGTGTGTCGGGGAGTGAGTGGGGGGTGTGTCGGGGAGTGAGTGTGATGGGGGTCAGGGAGAGTGGGGGGTGTGTTGGTGAGTGAGTGGGGTGTGTGTTGGGGAGTGTGTGAGATGGGGGTCAGGGAGAGTGGGGGGTGTGTCGGGGAGTGAGTGGGGGGTGTGTTGGGGAGTGAGTGTGATGGGGGTCAGGGAGAGTTGGGGGTGTGTTGGTGAGTGAGTGGGGGGTGTGTCGGGGAGTGAGTGTGATGGGGGTCAGGGAGAGTGGGGGGTGTGTCGGGGAGTGAGTGGGGGGTGTGTCGGGGAGTGAGTGTGATGGGGGTCAGGGAGAGTGGGGGGTGTGTTGGTGAGTGAGTGGGGGGTGTGTCGGGGAGTGAGTGTGATGGGGGTCAGGGAGAGTGGGGGGTGTGTTGGTGAGTGAGTGGGGGGTGTGTCGGGGAGTGAGTGTGATGGGGGTCAGGGAGAGTGGGGGGTGTGTCGCGGAGTGAGTGGGGGGTGTGTCGGGGAGTGAGTGTGATGGGGGTCAGGGAGAGTGGGGGGTGTGTCGGGGAGTGAGTGGGGGTTGTGTCGGGGAGTGAGTGTGATGGGGGTCAGGGAGAGTGGGGGGTGTGTCGGGGAGTGAGTGGGGGGTGTGTCGGGGAGTGAGTGTGATGGGGGTCAGGGAGAGTGGGGGGTGTGTCGGGGAGTGAGTGGGGGGTGTGTCGGGGAGTGAGTGTGATGGGGGTCAGGGAGCTGGGTTTCAGACTGAGGCGAGACCTTGCTGTTGAGCTGAGAGACCATTGAGCACGTTGTCCGGCCCAGCATGGGGTGTACATGTCTGAGCTGTTGGGAAATGGGGACCCTGTGGCTTGATGGTTGTGTTCTGTCGCTGTGATGTGTTGCAGAGGAGGGAGAGAGTGCTAACAAGAAGAGGGCGAAGAAAGCCCCGAGACGGGAGAAAAAATCGAAAGAGGGGAAGGGAGCAGAGGAAGTGCGTCCGGACTGTAATATCCAGCTGGATGACAGCTTTGAGAGAGCGCTGGAGGATGGTGCCAAACAACACAACCTGACAGCCATCAACGTTCGCAACATCCTCCACGTGAGGGCTTCGGGCTGGGGGGGTAGGGGCACCGACATGGTGAAGGGGCTGGGGGGGTAGGGGCACCGACATGGTGAAGGGGCTGGGGGTGCAGGGTCAGGGACGGGCTGTAGGGGCTGGGGGACAGGGGCAGGGACGGGGTGTAGGGGCTGGGGGACAGGGACAGGGACGGGGTGTTGGGGCTGGGCGACAGGGACAGGGACGGGGTGTAGGGGCTGGGGGATAGGGGCAGGGACGGGCTATAGGGGCTGGGGGACAGGGACAGGGACGGAGTGTAGGGACTGGGGGATAGGGGCAGGGACGGGCTGTAGGGGCTGGGGGACAGGGGCAGGGACGGGCTGTAGGGGCTGGGGGATAGGGGCAGGGACGGGCTGTAGGGGCTGGGGGACAGGGACAGGGACGGGGTGTAGGGGCTGGGGGATAGGGACGGGTGTAGGGGCTGGGGGACAGGGACAGGGACGGGCTATAGGGGCTGGGGGACAGGGACAGGGACGGAGTGTAGGGACTGGGGGATAGGGGCAGGGACGGGCTGTAGGGGCTGGGGGACAGGGGCAGGGACGGGGTGTTGGGGCTGGGGGATAGGGGCAGGGACGGGCTGTAGGGGCTGGGGGATAGGGGCAGGGACGGGCTGTAGGGGCTGGGGGATAGGGGCAGGGACGGGCTGTAGGGGCTGGGGGATAGGGTCAGGGACGGGCTGTAGGGGCTGGGGGTCAGGGTCAGGGACGGACTTTAGGGGCTGGGGGACAGGGGCAAGGATGGGGTGTAGGGGCTGGGGGACAGGGACAGGAACGGGGTGTAGGGGCTGGGGGACAGGGACAGGGACGGGATGAAGGGGCTGGGGGACAGGGAGAGGTACGGGGTGTAGGGGCTGGGGGACAGGGACAGGGACGGGTGTAGGGGCTGGGGGACAGGGACAGGGACGGGGTGTAGGGGCTGGGGGACAGGGAGAGGGACGGGGTGTAGGGGCTGGGGGACAGGGACAGGGACGGGCTGTAGGGGCTGGGGGACAGGGACAGGGACGGGGTGTAGGGGCTGGGGGACAGGGACAGGGACGGGGTGTAGGGGCTGGGGGACAGGGACGGGGTGTAGGGGCTGGGGGACAGGGACAGGGACGGGGTGTAGGGGCTGGGGGACAGGGACAGGGACGGGTGTAGGGGCTGGGGGACAGGGAGAGGGACGGGGTGTAGGGGCTGGGGGACAGGGACAGGGACGGGGTGTAGGGGCTGGGGGACAGGGGCAGGGACGGGGTGTAGGGGCTGGGGGACAGGGACAGGGACGGGGTGTAGGGGCTGGGGGTCAGGGACAGGGACAGGGATGGGGTGTAGGGGCTGGGGGACAGGGGAAGGGACGGGGTGTAGGGGCTGGAGGACAGGGACAGGGACGGGGTGTAGGGGCTGGGGGACAGGGACAGGGACGGGGTGTAGGGGCTGGGGGACAGGGGCAGGGATGGGGTGTAGGGGCTGGAGGACAGGGACAGGGACGGGGTGTAGGGGCTGGGGGACAGGGACAGGGACGGGGTGTAGGGGCTGGGGGACAGGGACGGGGTGTAGGGGCTGGGGGACAGGGACACGGACGGGGTGTAGGGGCTGGGGGACAGGGACGGGGTGTAGGGGCTGGGGGACAGGGACAGGAACGGGGTGTAGGGGCTGGGGGACAGGGACAGGAACGGGGTGTAGGGGCTGGGGGACAGGGACAGGGACGGGGTGTGGGGGCTGGGGGACAGGGGCAGGGATGGGGTGTAGGGGCTGGAGGACAGGGACAGGGACGGGGTGTAGGGGCTGGGGGACAGGGGAAGGGACGGGTGTAGGGGCTGGGGGACAGGGACAGGGTGTAGGGGCTGGGGGACAGGGACGGGGTGTAGGGGCTGGGGGACAGGGACAGGAACGGGGTGTAGGGGCTGGGGGACAGGGACAGGGACGGGGTGTAGGGGCTGGGGGACAGGGACAGGAACGGGGTGTAGGGGCTGGGGGACAGGGACAGGAACGGGGTGTAGGGGCTGGGGGATAGGGACAGGAACGGGGTGTAGGGGCTGGGGGACAGGGACAGGGACAGGGTGTAGGGGCTGGGGGACAGGGACAGGAACGGGGTGTAGGGGCTGGGGGACAGGGACAGGGACAGGGTGTAGGGGCTGGGGGACAGGGACGGGGTGTAGGGGCTGGGGGACAGGGACAGGAACGGGGTGTAGGGGCTGGGGGACAGGGACAGGGACGGGGTGTGGGGGCTGGGGGACAGGGACAGGGACAGGGTGTAGGGGCTGGGGGACAGGGACGGGGTGTAGGGGCTGGGGGACAGGGATAGGGACGGGGTGTAGGGGCTGGGGGACAGGGACAGGAACGGGGTGTAGGGGCTGGGGGACAGGGACAGGGACAGGGTGTAGGGGCTGGGGGACAGGGACGGGGTGTAGGGGCTGGGGGACAGGGACAGGAACGGGGTGTAGGGGCTGGGGGACAGGGACAGGGACGGGGTGTGGGGGCTGGGGGACAGGGGCAGGGATGGGGTGTAGGGGCTGGAGGACAGGGACAGGGACGGGGTGTAGGGGCTGGGGGACAGGGGAAGGGACGGGTGTAGGGGCTGGGGGACAGGGACGGGGTGTAGGGGCTGGGGGACAGGGACGGGGTGTAGGGGCTGGGGGACAGGGACAGGGGCTGGGGTGTAGGGGCTGGGGGACAGGGACAGGGACGGGGTGTAGGGGCTGGGGGACAGGGGAAGGGACGGGTGTAGGGGCTGGGGGACAGGGACGGGGTGTAGGGGCTGGGGGACAGGGACGGGGTGTAGGGGCTGGGGGACAGGGACAGGGGCTGGGGTGTAGGGGCTGGGGGACAGGGACAGGGATGGCTCTTCGGGTGGGTTGGAGGGTGTGACCGTGATAGGGAGAGTGCTGGAGGTGGTTGTGGGATCGGGAGGCATTTGGAGGGGGTGATCAGTTCATCAAGGGGACCAGAGGGAGTGTTAGGGACCGGGAGGGGGCCGGAGGGGGTTATTCCTTCAGTTGTGCCCTCTCCCTGAGCTGAGGGGCTGAGACTCTGTGTGATGTGATCTCCATTTTTCTCTGCAGGAGGTGATCACCAATGAACACGTGGTGGCCATGATGAAAGCAGCCATGTTTGATACTGAGCAGCCACATCTGTTTGTGAGTGCCCCCCCCCTCCCTCACCGTTTCTCGATGTCCGGATGCTGCACAGTGTTTCCGTTTCCCCCCCCCCCATCTCCACTTCCTTGGTCAGGCACTCTGTCAGAACAGCAGCCCTCAGAATGTACAGAGAACCCGGGTAACATCCCCCCCCACCGTCCCCCGATGGCTGGGTGTTCGATCTGACCGGCCCAGTGGGAGCTGTTGTGGGAATTCCCGGGTAACATTCCCCCCATCCCCCGATGGCTGGGTGTTCGATCTGACCGGCCCAGTGGGAGCTGTTGTGGGAATTCCCGGGTAACATTCCCCCCGTCCCCCGATGGCTGGGTGTTCGATCTGACCGGCCGAGTGGGAGCTGTTGTGGGAATTCCCGGGTAACATTCCCCCCGTCCCCCGATGGCTGGGTGTTCGATCCGACCGGCCCAGTGGGAGCTGTTGTGGGAATTCCCGGGTAACATTCCCACCCCCCATGGCTGGGTGTTCGATCTGACTGGCCCAGTGGGAGCTGTTGTGGGAATTCCCGGGTAACATTCCCCCCGTCCCCCCCATGGCTGGGTGTTCGATCTGACCGGCCCAGTGGGAGCTGTTGTGGTAATTCCCGGGTAACATTCCCCCCATCCCCCGATGGCTGGGTGTTCGATCTGACCGGCTGAGTGGGAGCTGTTGTGGGAATTCCCGGGTAACATTCCCCCCGTCCCCCCCATGGCTGGATGTTCGATCTGACCGGCCCAGTGGGAGCTGTTGTGGGAATTCCCGGGTAACATTCCCCCCTGTCCCCCGATGGCTGGGTGTTCGATCCAACCGGCCCAGTGGGAGCTGTTGTGGGAATTCCCGGGTAACATTCCCCCCTGTCCCCCGATGGCTGGGTGTTCGATCTGACCGGCCCAGTGGGAGCTGTTGTGGAATTCCCGGGTAACATTCCCCCCGTCCCCCCGATGGCTGGGTGTTCGATCTGACCGGCCCAGTGTGAGCTGTTGTGGGAATTCCCGGGTAACATTCCCCCCCTGTCCCCCAATGGCTGGGTGTTCGATCTGACCGGCCCAGTGGGAGCTGTTGTGGGAATTCCCGGGTAACATTCCCCCCTGTCCCCCGATGGCTGGGTGTTCGATCTGACCGGCCCAGTGGGAGCTGTTGTGGTAATTCCTGGGTAACATCCCCCCCCCCCCCGATGGCTGGGTGTTCGATCTGACCAGCCCAGTGGGAGCTGTTGTGGTAATTCCTGGGTAACATTCCCCCCCCCCCCCCCCCCCCCGTCCCCCGATGGCTGGGTGTTCGATCTGACCGGCCCAGTGGGAGCTGTTGTGGGAATTCCCGGGTGTGTCACAGGTTCATGGATCTCCATCTCCTTTCTCCTATGTTGTTCTCACCTTGCGCTGTCTGTTTCAGGAACCCAAGATGACCCGCTCCAAACTCAAGGAGGTCGTGGAGAAGGGGGTGGTGAGTTAATTATCTGGACCTTTGTCTGGTAGTCTCGCCTGTGAGTCTTTATCGAGGAGAAAGTGAGGACTGCAGATGCTGGAGATCAGAGCGGAAAATGTGTTGCTGGAAAAGCGCAGCAGGTCAGGCAGCATCCAGGGAACAGGAGAATCGACGTTTCGGGCATAAGCCTTATGCCCGAAACGTCGATTCTCCTGTTCCCTGGATGCTGCCTGACCTGCTGTGCTTTTCCAGCAACACATTTTCAGTCTTTATTGAGGACCAGTGCTCTGAAAGGTTTGGGACTCCCCTTTGGAGATGTGTGTGTCCCACTGGGAGAGAACTGCTGGGGAGCTCTCTTGTAAAACTAAAAGGAATTGTCATCATTGCGTCTGGCAATAAGCACGTCGCTGAGAGTAACGACTTCTGGTTAATGGGTCCATCCCCATGGCCTCTTCAGGGACGGAATGGGGGTACAGAGAGAGACGAGTGGGAGTCAGGGTTCAGGGCACCTGCTCAGAGCTGCAGGGCACTTGGAAGTGGGCAGGCTGGGGAATTACAATGGAGAGCCACTGGCACAGTGGACGTTCTGGTCGCCTCCCTCAGCAGCCTGAGGAAATTCAGCCTGTCCCGGAAAGATCTTTACCAACTGTTATCAGTGCACCATTAGAAAGCATTCTGTCTGCATGCAGTGCAGCGTGGGATGCCAACTGCTTTTCCCAAGACGAAAAGAAATTGCAGAGAGTTATGTCCGCATGTGAGTCACCAAGCTCCCGTCCATTGACTCTCTCTACACTCCCACTGCCTCAGGGAAGGAGCCAACGTCAAAGACCCCTCCCACCCCGGTTAGACTCTCTTCTACCCTCTTCAATCAGGCAGAAGATAGGAATGTTTGTGTACACATTATAACAGATTCAAGGACAGCTTCTTCTCTGCTGTTGAGTGGACCTCTTTAATGTTAATGTTAATGTCTGTCTGCACCTTCTCGGTAACACTGCATCCTGCACCCTGTTCTGTTAGCTTGACGCACTTGTATGTTCTGCTGATAAAGCATGTAAACCTTTTCACTGTGACAGTAATAAATCGCTGGATTAATAACCCTGAACTTTGCCGTAACAATCTGATGAAATGTGAGGTTAGTAAAAATCTGGCATAAGCCCCTGGCCTGTGTAACTACTGGTGATTCTTGTCAAAACCCTTCCGGTTCACCCGTGTCCTGTAGAGGAAGAAATCTGCCTTCACCTGCCTCCAGATCCCCGGTGATGGGGTGGGATCTTAACTGCTCTCTGGGCAATCTACGCTAGCCTGACCAACAATACCCACGTCCCGTGACCAAAGTTTAAGGGGAAAGTTCTTGATCAGACAGCTCATGGCTCTCACCTCCCTCTGATTAAATGGGCGTAAGAGTTTCACTTGAGGGGCTTGATGAGATTTCTCAGGTTGAGGCCAGAACTGAAAGGCAATCTCGAACAAACTGGGGCTTCATTTCTCCTGAAGGCTGACTGAAAATAGATAAGACCCCTGGGCCAGATGGGATGTATCCTTGGATTCTCTGGGAAGCCAGGGAGGAGATTGCTGAGCCTTTGGCTTTGATCTTTATGGAGAAAGTGAGGTCTGCAGATGCTGGAGATCAAAGTTGAAACTTTATTGCTGGAACAGCACAGCAGGTCAGGCAGCATCCAGGGAACAGGAGAAGGAAGAAGGGCCTGTGCCCGAAACGTCGAATCTCCTGTTCCCTGGATGCTGCCTGACCTGCTGTGCTGTTCCAGCAATAAAGTTTCAACTTTGATCTTTATGTCATCATTGTCTACAGGAGTAGTGCCAGAAGACTGGAGGATAGGAAATGTGGTTCCCTTGTTTAAGAAGGGGAGGAGAGACAACCCTGGTACTTATAGACCAGTGCGCCTTACTTTGGTTGTGGGTAAGGTGTTGGAAATGGTTATAAGAGAGAGGATTTATAATCATCTAGAGAGAAATAATTTGATTTGGGTTAGTCGACACGGTTTTATGAAGAGTAGGTCGTGTCTCACTAACCTTATTGAGTTCTTTGAGAAGGTGACCAAGCAGGTGGATGAGGGTAAAGCAGTTGATGTGGTGTATGTGGATTTCAGTAAGGTGTCTGATACGGTTCCACACGATAGGCTGTTGCACAAAATAGGAAGTTTCGGAATTGAAGGTGATTTAGCGGGTTGGATCAGAAATTGGTTAGCTGAAAGGTGATGGTTGATGGGAAATGTGCATCCTGGAGCTCAGTTACTGGTTGGGTACTGCAAGGATCTGTTTCGGGGCCACTGCTGTTTGTCATTTTTATAAATGACCTGGATGAGGGCTTAGAAGGATGGGTTAGTAAGTTTGCGGATGACACTAAGGTAGGCAGAGTTGTGGATAGTGCAGAAGGATGTTGTGGGTTACAGAGGGACGTAGATAAGCTGCAGAGCTGGGCTGAGAGGTGGCAAATGGAGTTTAATGCGGAAAAGTGTGAGGTAGTTCACTTTGGAAGGAGTAACAGGAATGCACAATACTGGGCTCATGGTAAAATTCTTGGCAGTGGAGATGAACACAGAGATCTTGGTGTCCAGGTGCGTAAATCCCTGAACATTGCCGCCCAGGTTGATGAGGTTGTTAAGAAGGCATACGGTGTGTTAGCGTTTATTGGTCAGGGGATTGAGTTTCATAGCCACGAGGTCATGCTACAGCTGTACAAGACACTGGTGTGGCCACACCTGGAGTATTGTGTATAGTTCTGGTCACCGCATTATAGGAAGGATGTGGAAGCTTTGGAAAGGGGTCAGAGGAGATTTACCAGGATGTTGCCTGGTCTAGAAGGAAGGTCTTAGGAAGAGAGGCTGAGGAAACTGAGGCTGTTTTCGTTATAGAGAAGAAGGTTGAGAGGTGACTTAATGGAGCAGTCACCAGAGGGTGAGACAGGGTGGACAGTGAGAGCCTTTTTCCTCTGATTGCAATGACTAACACGAGGGGACATAGCTTCAAATTGAGGAGTGATAGGTATAGGACAGATATTAGGGGTAGTTTCTTTACTCAGAGAGTAGTAGGGGTGTGGAACGGCCTGCCTACAACAGGAGGAGGCTCACCGACGTTAAGGGCATTTAAATGGGCATTGGACACACATTTGGATAATAATGTCCGGTGTAGGTTAGATGGGCAGCAGATTAATTTCACAGGTCTGCGCAACATCGAGGGCCGAAGGGCCTGTACTGCGCTGTAATGTTCTATGGCGACTGACCAGACAGAGGTCTTAAAAATGAAGAAGTGTTTTCCTTTCTGTCAGCACCCAACCCCTCCCACACGATGGGTCAGCGTTGACCCCTGCACACCTGGTTGGAATGGTCAGTGTCCTGTAGGCCCCATCCTCTCCCAGGGACCAGCAGGGCAGTGTGTGACTGTGGTATTACTCTGGGTACCTCGGAGGTGACCATTTGTAGGGATGGCAAAGAGAACACAGAGCATTCATCATGAGCTCATTCCCCTGTGATGGAACAGGAGGAGGTTGGAAAGCTCCTTGGGTCTGCTCCTCTGTTTGAGAAGATCATAATCGATCTGTACCTTCACTCCATTGACCCCTGTTGATCCCCTAATCCATGACTTCCCCTTTACACCCAACTCTATACACCTTGTTCTGACCGTTCCATTTGACCCAGTCAGCCTCAGCAGCATTTCACATCTCCATCCTGCTCTGTGTCAGGACATGGTTCCTGAGATCACCTCCCTCTGCACCCCCTCTCACCCTTCTTGTCCCCACTCCCCATCACCCCCCTCAGCTCCCACAAGAGGAAATCATTTCCATCTCTCGTTCCCTCTCTCTGTTTTCTCCCCAGCTGTGTATGTCTGTCTGTCTCTGTCTGTTTCTCTCTCTGTGTCTGTCTGTCTGCCTCTCTGTCTCTATCTCTCTATCTGTCTCTATCTCGCTCTCTCTGTCTGTCTCACTCTCTTTCTGCCTGTCTGTCTCTCTCTCTCTCTTTCTCTATCTGTCTGGGCTAATGGACAGATACTTGGTAGTGTGGATGAGCAGAGGGATCTTGGTGTCCATGTACACAGATCTTTGAAAGTTGCCACCCAGGTAAATAGTGCGGTGAAGAAGGCATATGGCGTACTGGCTTTTATTGGTAGAGGAATTGAGTTCGGGAGTCCTGAGGTCATGTTGCAGTTGTATAAGACTCTGGTGCGGACGCATCTGGAGTATTGTGTGCAGTTTTGGTCGCCATGCTATAGGAAGGATGTGGAGGCACTGGAACAGGTGCAGAGGAGGTTTACCAGGATGTTGCCTGGTATGGTAGGAAGATCGTATGAGGAAAGGCTGAGGCACTTGGGGTTGTTTTCATTGGAGAAAAGAAGGTTTAGGGGTGACTTGATAGAGGTGTATAAGATGATTAGGGGTTTAGATAGGGTCGACAGTGAGAATCTTTTTCCTCGTATGGAGTCAGCTATTACAAGGGGGCATAGCTTTAAATTAAGGGGTGGTAGGTAGAGGACAGATGTTAGGGGTAGGTTCTTTACTCAGCGAGTCGTGAGTTCATGGAATACCCTGCCAGTAGCAGTGGTGGACTCTCCCTCTTTATGGGCATTTAAGCGTGCATTGGATAGGCATATGGAGGATAGTGGGCTAATGTAGGTTAGGTGGGCTTGGATCGGCGCAACATCGAGGGCCGAAGGGCCTGTACTGCGCTGTATTCTTCTATGTTCTATGTTCTATGTCTCTCTGTCTCTGTCTCGCTCTCTCTGTCTGTTTCACTCTCTTTCTGCCTGTCTATCTCTCTCTCTCTTTCTCTATCTGTTTCTCTGTCTCTGTCTCGCTCTCTCTGTCTGTCTCACTCTCTTTCTGCCTGTCTCTCCCTCTCTCTCACTCTCTCTCACTCTCTCTGTCTCTCTCTGTCTCTCTCTCTCGCTGTCTAGTAGAAAGTGAGGATTGGAAGTCAAGTTAAGAGAGTGTTGCTGGAAAACCACAGTAGGTCAGGCAGCATCCAAGGAGCAGGAGAATCAACGTTTCAGGCATAAGCCCTTCATCAAGATGTCAGTCTGTGTCTCTCTCTGTCTGTCAGTCTCTCTCTCTCTGTCTGTCTGTCTCTCCCCTCCTGTCTGTGTGTGTCTCTCTGTCTCTCCCTCCCCCTCCTATCTGTTTGTCTGTCTCTTTCTCTGTCTGTGTGTCTCTCTCTCTCTCTCCATCTTTCTCTCTCTCTCCTCTCTCCTGTCTGTCTCTCTGTCCATCTCTCTCTCTCTCTGTCTATGTCTGTCTCTCTCTCTTCTGTTTCTCTTTCTCTCTCTGTCTGTCTGTCTCTCTCTCTCAACACTATAGAGTCCTTTAGTCAAAGCCTCTTGATGTGATGTCTCCTTCACCTCGCAGACTCGAGGGAATACGTAAAGTTTGTCTGTGAATTCACCCTCCCCCTCACCCCAACTCCCCCGGCCCTGAGATCAGTGTAATGTCTGGCCTGCTCCTGTTTCCGAGGCTGTGGTCTCCATCGTGAGCAGGGGTGCCCCGGATAGCTCACCCCTTTGTGCCCACTCCCGCCTCGAAGCACTGAGCCGGCTTCAAATGGGGTTTTGTCCAAGCGGCTTCCCGTGGTTTTTCTCTCCTCAGTCTCCCAGCTCCGACACCGCTCCCAGATCCTCGTCATTGCCAAAGAGGTACTGGTCCATCCAACTTTGTCCTGCATCACGACACCCCCGCCCCGTGTGGAGATTTGGAAAGCATTTCCATTGGCTGCTCAGTGGGTATCTCGTGGATATGGGTGTGAGACCTGTGATGGCCCCTACAGTCGAGCAGCAAGCAGCCTTGACCTGGGCTGAAAGGTGGTGACTTGGCTTTGGGTGCAGCACCGTTCCGTTCCTCGTGACCGCTCTGATTCTCTCCTTTCTGCAGGTCCCCCCTACGTGGAATCTATCGCCGATCAAGAGTAAAGAGTCCAAGGTGTGTTGGTGAGATCTCAGCAGCTCGATAGGGGAAGGGGGAGAAGGAGAGATCTCACAGTTACTGAGGGATCAGCCAGGATCGGGTCAGCTACTGAGGGACCCATCGGGAGCAGTTACTGAGGGACCCGAGACAGTCAGGAATCAGTCAGTGATCGGTTGGGGGGGAGGGAAGCTTGTTCTGGGTCAGCGATCGATGGGGGGGAGTCTCGTTCTGGGTGAGTATCGGTCACTCGGGGGATCTGGGTCTGGGTGAGTGATCGGTCAGGGGGATCTGGGTCTGGGTGAGTGACCGGTCAGGGGGATCTGGGTCTGGGTGTGTGATCGGTCAGGGGATCTGGGTCTGGGTGAGTGACCGGTCAGGGGGATCTGGGTCTGGGTGAGTGATCGGTCGGGGATCTGGGTCTGGGTGAGTGACCGGTCAGGGGGATCTGGGTCTGGGTGAGTGACCGGTCAGGGGGATCTGGGTCTTGGTGAGTGATCGGTCAGGGGGATCTGGGCCTGGGTGAGTGACCGGTCAGGGGGATCTGGGTCTGGGTGAGTGACCGGTCAGGGGGATCTGGGTCTGGGTGAGTGACCGGTCAGGGGGATCTGGGTCTGGGTGTGTGATCGGTCAGGGGGATCTGGGCCTGGGTGAGTGACCGGTCAGGGGGATCTGGGTCTGGGTGTGTGATCGGTCGGGGATCTGGGTCTGGGTGAGTGACCGGTCAGGGGGATCTGGGTCTGGGTGTGTGATCGGTCGGGGATCTGGGTCTGGGTGAGTGACCGGTCAGGGGGATCTGGGTCTGGGTGTGTGATCGGTCGGGGATCTGGGTCTGGGTGAGTGACCGGTCAGGGGGATCTGGGTCTTGGTGAGTGATCGGTCAGGGGGATCTGGGTCTGGGTGAGTGATCGGTCGGGGATCTGGGTCTGGGTGAGTGATCGGTCAGGGGATCTGGGTCTTGGTGAGTGATCGGTCAGGGGGATCAGGGTCTGGGTGAGTGATCGGTCGGGGATCTGGGTCTGGGTGAGTGATCGGTCGGGGATCTGGGTCTGGGTGAGTGATCGGTCAGGGGGATCTGGGTCTTGGTGAGTGATCGGTCAGGGGGATCTGGGTCTGGGTGAGTGACCGGTCAGGGGGATCTGGGTCTGGGTGTGTGATCGGTCAGGGGATCTGGGTCTGGGTGAGTGACCGGTCAGAGAGATCTGAGTCTGGGTGAGTGACCGGTCAGGGGGATCTGGGTCTGGGTGTGTGATCGGTCAGGGGATCTGGGTCTGGGTGAGTGACCGGTCAGGGGGATCTGGGTAATGGTGAGTGATCGGTCAGGGGGATCTGGGTCTGGGTGAGTGATCGGTCGGGGATCTGGGTCTGGGTGAGTGATCGGTCAGGGGGATCTGGGCCTGGGTGAGTGACCGGTCAGGGGGATCTGGGTCTGGGTGAGTGACCGGTCAGGGGATCTGGGTCTGGGTGAGTGACCGGTCAGGGGGATCTGTGTCTGGGTGTGTGATCGGTCAGGGGGATCTGGGCCTGGGTGAGTGACCGGTCAGGGGGATCTGGGTCTGGGTGTTTGATCGGTCGGGGATCTGGGTCTTGGTGAGTGATCGGTCAGGGGGATCTGGGTCTTGGTGAGTGACCGGTCAGGGGGATCTGGGTCTGGGTGAGTGACCGGTCAGGGGGATCTGGGTCTGGGTGTGTGATCGGTCAGGGGGATCTGGGCCTGGGTGAGTGACCGGTCAGGGGGATCTGGGTCTGGGTGTGT
This sequence comes from Chiloscyllium plagiosum, assembly GCF_037043375.1. Classification (NCBI taxonomy): domain Eukaryota; kingdom Metazoa; phylum Chordata; class Chondrichthyes; order Orectolobiformes; family Hemiscylliidae; genus Chiloscyllium; species Chiloscyllium plagiosum. Next base: position 48,688,382 of record NW_028270188.1, read on the forward strand.
GATCGGTCGGGGATCTGGGTCTTGGTGAGTGATCGGTCAGGGGGATCAGGGTCTGGGTGAGTGATCGGTCGGGGATCTGGGTCTGGGTGAGTGATCGGTCGGGGATCTGGGTCTGGGTGAGTGATCGTTCAGGGGGATCTGGGTCTTGGTGAGTGATCGGTCAGGGGGATCTGGGTCTGGGTGAGTGATCGGTCAGGGGAATCTGCGTCTGGGTGTGTGATCGGTCAGGGGGATCTGGGTCTGGGTGAGTGATCGGTAAGGGGGATCTGGGTCTTGGTGAGTGACCGGTCAGGCGGATCTGGGTCTGGGTGAGTGACCGGTCAGGGTGATCTGGGTCTGGGTGAGTGACCGGTCAGGGGGATCTGGGTCTGGGTGTGTGATCGGTCAGGGTGATCTGGGTCTGGGTGAGTGACCGGTCAGGGGGATCTGGGTCTGGGTGTGTGATCGGTCAGGGGGATCTGGGCCTGGGTGAGTGACCGGTCAGGGGGATCTGGGTCTGGGTGTGTGATCGGTCAGGGGGATCTGGGCCTGGGTGAGTGACCGGTCAGGGGGATCTGGGTCTGGGTGTGTGATCGGTCGGGGGATCTGTGTCTTGGTGAGTGATCGGTCAGGGGGATCAGGGTCTGGGTGAGTGATCGGTCGGGGATCTGGGTCTGGGTGAGTGATCGGTCGGGGATCTGGGTCTGGGTGAGTGATCGGTCAGGGGATCTGGGTCTTGGTGAGTGATCGGTCAGGGGGATCAGGGTCTGGGTGAGTGATCGGTCGGGGATCTGGGTCTGGGTGAGTGATCGGTCGGGGATCTGGGTCTGGGTGAGTGATCGGTCAGGGGGATCTGGGTCTTGGTGAGTGATCGGTCAGGGGGATCTGGGTCTGGGTGAGTGACCGGTCAGGGGGATCTGGGTCTGGGTGTGTGATCGGTCAGGGGATCTGGGTCTGGGTGAGTGACCGGTCAGAGAGATCTGGGTCTGGGTGAGTGACCGGTCAGGGGGATCTGGGTCTGGGTGTGTGATCGGTCAGGGGATCTGGGTCTGGGTGAGTGACCGGTCAGGGGGATCTGGGTAATGGTGAGTGATCGGTCATGGGGATCTGGGTCTGGGTGAGTGATCGGTCGGGGATCTGGGTCTGGGTGAGTGATCGGTCAGGGGGATCTGGGCCTGGGTGAGTGACCGGTCAGGGGGATCTGGGTCTGGGTGAGTGACCGGTCAGGGGATCTGGGTCTGGGTGAGTGACCGGTCAGGGGGATCTGGGTCTGGGTGTGTGATCGGTCAGGGGGATCTGGGCCTGGGTGAGTGACCGGTCAGGGGGATCTGGGTCTGGGTGTGTGATCGGTCGGGGATCTGGGTCTTGGTGAGTGATCGGTCAGGGGGATCTGGGTCTTGGTGAGTGACCGGTCAGGGGGATCTGGGTCTGGGTGAGTGACCGGTCAGGGGGATCTGGGTCTTGGTGAGTGACCGGTCAGGGGGATCTGGGTCTGGGTGTGTGATCGGTCAGGGGGATCAGGGTCTGGGTGAGTGATCGGTAGGGGATCTGGGTCTGGGTGAGTGATCGGTCGGGGATCTGGGTCTGGGTGAGTGATCGTTCAGGGGGATCTGGGTCTTGGTGAGTGATCGGTCAGGGGGATCTGGGTCTGGGTGAGTGATCGGTCAGGGGAATCTGCGTCTGGGTGTGTGATCGGTCAGGGGGATCTGGGTCTGGGTGTGTGATCGGTCAGGGGGATCTGGGTCTTGGTGAGTGATCGGTCAGGGGGATCTGGGTCTGGGTGAGTGACCGGTCAGGGGGATCTGGGTCTGGGTGAGTGATCGGTCAGGGGGATCTGGGTCTGGGTGAGTGATCGGTCAGGGGGATCTGGGTCTAGGTGAGTGACCGGTCAGGCGGATCTGGGTCTGGGTGAGTGACCGGTCAGGGGGATCTGGGTCTGGGTGCGTGATCGGTCAGGGTGATCTGGGTCTGGGTGAGTGACCGGTCAGGGGGATCTGGGTCTGGGTGTGTGATCGGTCAGGGGGATCTGGGCCTGGGTGAGTGACCGGTCAGGGGGATCTGGGTCTGGGTGTGTGATCGGTCGGGGGATCTGTGTCTTGGTGAGTGATCGGTCAGGCGGATCAGGGTCTGGGTGAGTGATCGGTCGGGGATCTGGGTCTGGGTGAGTGATCGGTCAGGGGGATCTGGGTCTGGGTGAGTGATCGGTCAGGGGGATCTGGGTCTTGGTGAGTGATCGTTCAGGGGGATCTGGGTCTGGGTGAGTGATCGGTCAGGGGGATCTGCGTCTGGGTGTGTGATCGGTCAGGGGATTCTGGGTCTGGGTGAGTGATCGGTCAGGGGGATCAGGGTCTGGGTGTGTGATCGGACAGGGGGATCTTGGTCTGGGAGAGTGATCGGTCGGGGGGGGATCAGGGTCTGGGTGAGTGATCAGTCAGTCGGGGGATCTGGGTCTGGGTGAGTGATCGGTCGGGGGGGATCAGGGTCTGGGTGAGTGATCGGTCAGTCGGGGGATCTTGGTCTGGGTGAGTGATCGGTCAGGGGGATCTGGGTCTGGGTGAGTGATCGGTCGGGGGGGAATCAGGGTCTGGGTGAGTGATCGGTCAGTCGGGGGATCTGGGTCTGGGTGAGTGATCGCTCAGGGAGAACTGGGTCTGGGTGAGTGACCGGTCAGGGGGATCTGGGTCTGGGTCAGTGATCGGTCGGGGGGACCTGGGTCTGGGTGAGTGATCGGTCAGGGGGATCTGGGTCTGGGTGTGTGATCGGTCAGGGGGATCTGGGTCTGGGTGAGTGATCGGTCAGGGGGATCTGGGTCTGGGTGAGTGATCGGTCAGTCGGGGGAACTGGGTCTGGGTGAGTGATCGGTCAGTCGGGGGATCTGGATCTGGGTGAGTGATCGGTCAGGGGGAACTGGGTCTGGGTGAGTGACCGGTCAGGGTGATCTGGGTCTGGGTGGGTGATCGGTCGGGAGGACCTGGGTCTGGGTGAGTGATTGGTCAGGGGGATCTGGGTCTGGGTGTGTGATCGGTCAGGGGAATCTGGGTCCGGGTGAGTGATCTGTCAGGGGGATCTGGGTCTGGCTGAGTGATCGGTCAGGGGGATCTGGGTCTGGGTGAGTGATCGGTCAGGGGGATCTGGGTCTGGGTGAATGATCGGTCAGTCGGGGGTGTGGGGTCTGGGTGAGTGATGGGTCGGTCGGGGGTGTGGGGTCTGGGTGAGTGATGGGTCGGTCGGGGGTTTGGGGTCTGGGTGAGTGATGGGTCGGTCGGGGTTGTGGGGTCTGGGTGAGTGATGGGTCGGTCGGGGGTGTGGGGTCTGGGTGAGCGATGGGTCAGTCGGGGGTGTCTGGGTCTGGGTGAGTGATGGGTCAGTCGGGGATGTGGGGTCTGGGTGAGTGATGGGTCGGTCGGGGGTTTGGGGTCTGGGTGAGTGATGGGTCGGTCGGGGTTGTGGGGTCTGGGTGAGTGATGGGTCGGTCGGGGGTGTGGGGTCTGGGTGAGTGATCAGTCAGTCGGGGGATCTGGGTCTTGGTGAGTGATCGGTCAGGGGGATCTGGGTCTTGGTGAGTGACCGGTCAGGGGGATCTGGGTCTGGGTGAGTGACCGGTCAGGGGGATCTGGGTCTTGGTGAGTGACCGGTCAGGGGGATCTGGGTCTGGGTGTGTGATCGGTCAGGGGGATCAGGGTCTGGGTGAGTGATCGGTAGGGGATCTGGGTCTGGGTGAGTGATCGGTCGGGGATCTGGGTCTGGGTGAGTGATCGTTCAGGGGGATCTGGGTCTTGGTGAGTGATCGGTCAGGGGGATCTGGGTCTGGGTGAGTGATCGGTCAGGGGAATCTGCGTCTGGGTGTGTGATCGGTCAGGGGGATCTGGGTCTGGGTGTGTGATCGGTCAGGGGGATCTGGGTCTTGGTGAGTGATCGGTCAGGGGGATCTGGGTCTGGGTGAGTGACCGGTCAGGGGGATCTGGGTCTGGGTGAGTGATCGGTCAGGGGGATCTGGGTCTGGGTGAGTGATCGGTCAGGGGGATCTGGGTCTAGGTGAGTGACCGGTCAGGCGGATCTGGGTCTGGGTGAGTGACCGGTCAGGGGGATCTGGGTCTGGGTGCGTGATCGGTCAGGGTGATCTGGGTCTGGGTGAGTGACCGGTCAGGGGGATCTGGGTCTGGGTGTGTGATCGGTCAGGGGGATCTGGGCCTGGGTGAGTGACCGGTCAGGGGGATCTGGGTCTGGGTGTGTGATCGGTCGGGGGATCTGTGTCTTGGTGAGTGATCGGTCAGGCGGATCAGGGTCTGGGTGAGTGATCGGTCGGGGATCTGGGTCTGGGTGAGTGATCGGTCAGGGGGATCTGGGTCTGGGTGAGTGATCGGTCAGGGGGATCTGGGTCTTGGTGAGTGATCGTTCAGGGGGATCTGGGTCTGGGTGAGTGATCGGTCAGGGGGATCTGCGTCTGGGTGTGTGATCGGTCAGGGGATTCTGGGTCTGGGTGAGTGATCGGTCAGGGGGATCAGGGTCTGGGTGTGTGATCGGACAGGGGGATCTTGGTCTGGGAGAGTGATCGGTCGGGGGGGGATCAGGGTCTGGGTGAGTGATCAGTCAGTCGGGGGATCTGGGTCTGGGTGAGTGATCGGTCGGGGGGGATCAGGGTCTGGGTGAGTGATCGGTCAGTCGGGGGATCTTGGTCTGGGTGAGTGATCGGTCAGGGGGATCTGGGTCTGGGTGAGTGATCGGTCGGGGGGGAATCAGGGTCTGGGTGAGTGATCGGTCAGTCGGGGGATCTGGGTCTGGGTGAGTGATCGCTCAGGGAGAACTGGGTCTGGGTGAGTGACCGGTCAGGGGGATCTGGGTCTGGGTCAGTGATCGGTCGGGGGGACCTGGGTCTGGGTGAGTGATCGGTCAGGGGGATCTGGGTCTGGGTGTGTGATCGGTCAGGGGGATCTGGGTCTGGGTGAGTGATCGGTCAGGGGGATCTGGGTCTGGGTGAGTGATCGGTCAGTCGGGGGAACTGGGTCTGGGTGAGTGATCGGTCAGTCGGGGGATCTGGATCTGGGTGAGTGATCGGTCAGGGGGAACTGGGTCTGGGTGAGTGACCGGTCAGGGTGATCTGGGTCTGGGTGGGTGATCGGTCGGGAGGACCTGGGTCTGGGTGAGTGATTGGTCAGGGGGATCTGGGTCTGGGTGTGTGATCGGTCAGGGGAATCTGGGTCCGGGTGAGTGATCTGTCAGGGGGATCTGGGTCTGGCTGAGTGATCGGTCAGGGGGATCTGGGTCTGGGTGAGTGATCGGTCAGGGGGATCTGGGTCTGGGTGAATGATCGGTCAGTCGGGGGTGTGGGGTCTGGGTGAGTGATGGGTCGGTCGGGGGTGTGGGGTCTGGGTGAGTGATGGGTCGGTCGGGGGTTTGGGGTCTGGGTGAGTGATGGGTCGGTCGGGGTTGTGGGGTCTGGGTGAGTGATGGGTCGGTCGGGGGTGTGGGGTCTGGGTGAGCGATGGGTCAGTCGGGGGTGTCTGGGTCTGGGTGAGTGATGGGTCAGTCGGGGATGTGGGGTCTGGGTGAGTGATGGGTCAGTCGGGGGTGTGGGGTCTGGGTGAGTGATGGGTCAGTCGGGGGTGTGGGGTCTGGGTGAGTGATGGGTCAGTCGGGGGTGCCTGGGTCTGGGTGAGTGATGGGTCAGTCGGGGGTGCCTGGGTCTGGGTGAGTGATGGGTCAGTCGGGGGTGTCTGGGTGAGTGGGTCAGTCGGAGTTGTGGGGTCTGGGTGAGTGATGGGTCAGTCGGGGGTGTGGGCTCTGGGTGAGTGATGGGTCAGTCGGGGGTGCCTGGGTCTGGGTGAGTGATGGGTCAGTCGGGGGTGTGGGGTCTGGGTGAGTGATGGGTCAGTCGGGGGTGTGGGGTCTGGGTGAGTGATGGGTCAGTCGGGGATGTGGGGTCTGGGTGAGTGATGCGTCAGTCGGGGGTGTGGGTTCTGGGTGAGTGATGGGTCAGTCGGGGGTGTCTGGGTCTGGGTGAGTGATGGGTCAGTCGGGGATGTGGGGTCTGGGTGAGTGATGGGTCAGTCGGGGGTGTGGGGTCTGGGTGAGTGATGGGTCAGTCGGGGGTGTCTGGGTCTGGGTGAGTGATGGGTCAGTTGGGGGTGTCTGGGTCTGGGTGAGTGATGGGTCAGTCGGGGTTTGGGGTCTGGGTGAGTGATGGGTCAGTCAGGGGTGTGGGGTCTGGGTGAGTGATGGGTCAGTCGGGGATGTGGGGTCTGGGTGAGTGATGGGTCAGTCGGGGTGTCTGGGCCTGGGTCAGTCGGGGGTGTGGGTTCTGGGTGAGTGATGGGTCGGTCGGGGGTGTGGGGTCTGGGTGAGTGATGGGTCAGTCGGGGGTGTGGGGTCTGGGTGAGTGATGGGTCAGTCGGGGGTGTGGGTTCTGGGTGAGTGATGGGTCAGTCGGGGGTGTGGGGTCTGGGTGAGTGATGGGTCAGTCGGGGTTGTGAGGTCTGGGTGAGTGATGGGTCAGTCGGGGGTGTCTGGGTCTGGGTGAGTGATGGGTCAGTCGGGGGTGTGGGTTCTGGGTGAGTGATGGGTCAGTCGGGGGTGTGGGGTCTGGGTGAGTGATGGGTCAGTCGGGGTTGTGGGGTCTGGGTGAGTGATGGGACAGTCGGGGGTGTGGGGTCTGGGTGAGTGATGGGTCAGTCGGGGATGTGGGGTCTGGGTAAGTGATGGGTCAGTCGGGGGTGTCTGGGTCTGGGTGAGTGATGGGTCAGTCGGGGGTGTGGGGTCTGGGTGAGTGATGGGTCAGTCGGGGGTGTGGGGTCTGGGTGAGTGATGGGTCAGTCGGGGGTGTGGGGTCTGGGTGAGTGATGGGTCAGTCGGGGGTGTCTGGGTCTGGGTGAGTGATGGGTCAGTCGGGGGTGTCTGGGTCTGGGTGAGTGATGGGTCAGTCGGGGATGTGGGGTCTGGGTGTGTAATGGGTCAGTCGGGGGTGCCTGGGTCTGGGTGAGTGATGGGTCAGTCGGGGGTGTCTGGGTCTGGGTGAGTGATGGGTCAGTCGGGGATGTGGGGTCTGGGTGTGTGATGGGTCAGTCGGGGGTGCCTGGGTCTGGGTGAGTGATAGGTCAGTCGGGGGTGTCTGGGTCTGGGTGAGTGATGGGTCAGTCGGGGATGTGGGGTCTGGTATGTGATGGGTGAGTCGGGGATGTGGGGTCTGGTATGTGATGGGTCAGTCGGGGGTGTGGGTTCTGGGTGAGTGATGGGTCAGTCGGGGGTGTGGGGTCTGGGTGAGTGATGGGTCAGTCGGGGGTGTGGGGTCTGGGTGAGTGATGGGTCAGTCGGGGATGTGGGGTCTGGGTGTGTGATGGGTCAGTCGGGGGTGTAGGGTCTGGGTGAGTGATTGGTCAGATGAGGATGTGGGGTCTGGGTGAGTGATGGGTCAGTCGGGGGTGCCTGGGTCTGGGTGAGTGATTGGTCAGATGGGGATGGGTCGGTCGGGGGTGTGGGGTCTGGGTGAGTGATGGGTCAGTCGGGGGTGTGGGGTCTGGGTGAGTGATGGTTCAGTCGGGGGTGTGGGGTCTGGGTGAGTGATGGGTCAGTCGGGGGTGTGGGTTCTGGGTGAGTGATGGGTCAGTCGGGGGTGTGGGGTCTGGGTGAGTGATGGGTCAGTCGGGGGTGTGGGGTCTGGGTGAGTGATGGGTCAGTCGGGGGTGTCTGGGTCTGGGTGAGTGATGGGTCAGTCGGGGGTGTCTGGGTCTGGGTGAGTGATGGGTCAGTCGGGGATGTGGGGTCTGGGTGTGTGATGGGTCAGTCGGGGGTGCCTGGGTCTGGGTGAGTGATGGGTCAGTCGGGGGTGTGGGGTCTGGGTGAGTGATGGGTCAGTCGGGGGTGCCTGGGTCTGGGTGAGTGATTGGTCAGATGGGGATGGGTCGGTCGGGGGTGTGGGGTCTGGGTGAGTGATAGGTCAGTCGGGGGTGTGGGGTCTGGGTGAGTGATGGGTCAGTCGGGGGTGTGGGGTCTGGGTGAGTGATGGGTCAGTCGGGGGTGTGGGTTCTGGGTGAGTGATGGGTCAGTTGGGGGTGTGGGGTCTGGGTGAGTGATGGGTCAGTCGGGGGTGTGGGGTCTGGGTGAGTGATGGGTCAGTCGGGGGTGTCTGGGTCTGGGTGAGTGATGGGTCAGTCGTGGATGTGGGGTCTGGGTGTGTGATGGGTCAGTCGGGGGTGCCTGGGTCTGGGTGAGTGATGGGTCAGTCGGGGGTGTCTGGGTCTGGGTGAGTGATGGGTCAGTCGGGGGTGTGGGGTCTGGGTGAGTGATGGGTCAGTCGGGGGTGCCTGGGACTGGGTGAGTGATAGGTCAGTCGGGGGTGCCGGGGTCTGGGTGAGTGATGGGTCAGTCGGGGTGTCTGGGTCTGGGTGAGTGATGGGTCGGTCGGGGATGTGGGGTCTGGGTGAGTGATTGGTCAGTCGGGGGTCTGGGGTCTGGGTGTGTGATGGGTCAGTCGGGGGTGTGGGGTCTGGGTGAGTGATGGGTCAGTCGGGGTTGCCTGGGTCTGGGTGGGTGATGGGTCAGTCGGGGGTGTGGGGTCTGGGTGAGTGATGGGTCAGTTGGGGGTGCCTGGGTCTGGGTGAGTGATGGGTCAGTCGGGGTGTCTGGGTCTGGGTGAGTGATGGGTCGGTCGGGGATGTGGGGTCTGGGTGAGTGATGGGTCAGTCGGGGGTCTGGGGTCTGGGTGTGTGATGGGTCAGTCGTGGGTGTGGGGTCTGGGTGAGTGATGGGTCGGTCGGGGTTGCCTGGGTCTGGGTGGGTGATGGGTCAGTCGGGGGTGTGGGGTCTGGGTGAGTGATAGGTCAGTCGGGGGTGCCTGGGACTGGGTGAGTGATAGGTCAGTCGGGGGTGCCGGGGTCTGGGTGAGTGATGGGTCAGTCGGGGTGTCTGGGTCTGGGTGAGTGATGGGTCGGTCGGGGATGTGGGGTCTGGGTGAGTGATTGGTCACTCGGGGGTCTGGGGTCTGGGTGTGTGATGGGTCAGTCGGGGGTGTGGGGTCTGGGTGAGTGATGGGTCAGTCGGGGTTGCCTGGGTCTGGGTGAGTGATGGGTCAGTCGGGGTGTCTGGGTCTGGGTGAGTGATGGGTCGGTCGGGGATGTGGGGTCTGGGTGAGTGATGGGTCAGTCGGGGGTCTGGGGTCTGGGTGTGTGATGGGTCAGTCGTGGGTGTGGGGTCTGGGTGAGTGATGGGTCGGTCGGGGTTGCCTGGGTCTGGGTGGGTGATGGGTCAGTCGGGGGTGTGGGGTCTGGGTGAGTGATGGGTCAGTTGGGGGTGCCTGGGTCTGGGTGAGTGATGGGTCAGTCGGGGGTGTGGGGTCTGGTTGAGTGATGGGTCAGTCGGGGGTGTGGGTTCTGGGTGAGTGATGGGTCAGTCGGGGGTGTCTGGGTCTGGGTGAGTGATGGGTCTGTTGGGGGTGTGGGGTCTGGGTGAGTGATGGGTCGGTCGGGGGTGTGGGGTCTGGGTGAGTGATGGGTCGGTCGGGGGTTTGGGGTCTGGGTGAGTGATGGGTCGGTCGGGGTTGTGGGGTCTGGGTGAGTGATGGGTCGGTCGGGGGTGTGGGGTCTGGGTGAGCGATGGGTCAGTCGGGGGTGTCTGGGTCTGGGTGAGTGATGGGTCAGTCGGGGATGTGGGGTCTGGGTGAGTGATGGGTCAGTCGGGGGTGTGGGGTCTGGGTGAGTGATGGGTCAGTCGGGGGTGCCTGGGTCTGGGTGAGTGATGGGTCAGTCGGGGGTGCCTGGGTCTGGGTGAGTGATGGGTCAGTCGGGGGTGCCTGGGTCTGGGTGAGTGATGGGTCAGTCGGGGGTGTGGGGTCTGGGTGAGTGATGGGTCAGTCGGGGGTGTGGGGTCTGGGTGAGTGATGGGTCAGTCGGGGATGTGGGGTCTGGGTGAGTGATGCGTCAGTCGGGGGTGTGGGTTCTGGGTGAGTGATGGGTCAGTCGGGGGTGTCTGGGTCTGGGTGAGTGATGGGTCAGTCGGGGGTGTCTGGGTCTGGGTGAGTGATGGGTCAGTCGGGGATGTGGGGTCTGGGTGAGTGATGGGTCAGTCGGGGGTGTGGGGTCTGGGTGAGTGATGGGTCAGTCGGGGGTGTCTGGGTCTGGGTGAGTGATGGGTCAGTTGGGGGTGTCTGGGTCTGGGTGAGTGATGGGTCAGTCGGGGTTTGGGGTCTGGGTGAGTGATGGGTCAGTCAGGGGTGTGGGGTCTGGGTGAGTGATGGGTCAGTCGGGGATGTGGGGTCTGGGTGAGTGATGGGTCAGTCGGGGTGTCTGGGCCTGGGTCAGTCGGGGGTGTGGGTTCTGGGTGAGTGATGGGTCGGTCGGGGGTGTGGGGTCTGGGTGAGTGATGGGTCAGTCGGGGGTGTGGGGTCTGGGTGAGTGATGGGTCAGTCGGGGGTGTGGGTTCTGGGTGAGTGATGGGTCAGTCGGGGGTGTGGGGTCTGGGTGAGTGATGGGTCAGTCGGGGTTGTGAGGTCTGGGTGAGTGATGGGTCAGTCGGGGGTGTCTGGGTCTGGGTGAGTGATGGGTCAGTCGGGGGTGTGGGGTCTGGGTGAGTGATGGGTCAGTCGGGGGTGTCTGGGTCTGGGTGAGTGATGGGTCAGTCGGGGGTGTGGGTTCTGGGTGAGTGATGGGTCAGTCGGGGGTGTGGGGTCTGGGTGAGTGATGGGTCAGTCGGGGGTGTGGGGTCTGGGTGAGTGATGGGTCAGTCGGGGGTGTCTGGGTCTGGCTGAGTGATGGGTCAGTCGGGGGTGTCTGGGTCTGGGTGAGTGATGGGTCAGTCGGGGATGTGGGGTCTGGGTGTGTGATGGGTCAGTCGGGGGTGCCTGGGTCTGGGTGAGTGATAGGTCAGTCGTGAGTGTCTGGGTCTGGGTGAGTGATGGGTCAGTCGGGGATGTGGGGTCTGGGTGTGTGATGGGTCAGTCGGGGGTGCCTGGGTCTGGGTGAGTGATAGGTCAGTCGGGGGTGTCTGGGTCTGGGTGAGTGATGGGTCAGTCGGGGATGTGGGGTCTGGTATGTGATGGGTGAGTCGGGGATGTGGGGTCTGGTATGTGATGGGTCAGTCGGGGGTGTGGGTTCTGGGTGAGTGATGGGTCAGTCGGGGGTGTGGGGTCTGGGTGAGTGATGGGTCAGTCGGGGGTGTGGGGTCTGGGTGAGTGATGGGTCAGTCGGGGATGTGGGGTCTGGGTGTGTGATGGGTCAGTCGGGGGTGTAGGGTCTGGGTGAGTGATTGGTCAGATGAGGATGTGGGGTCTGGGTGAGTGATGGGTCAGTCGGGGGTGCCTGGGTCTGGGTGAGTGATTGGTCAGATGGGGATGGGTCGGTCGGGGGTGTGGGGTCTGGGTGAGTGATGGGTCAGTCGGGGGTGTGGGGTCTGGGTGAGTGATGGTTCAGTCGGGGGTGTGGGGTCTGGGTGAGTGATGGGTCAGTCGGGGGTGTGGGTTCTGGGTGAGTGATGGGTCAGTCGGGGGTGTGGGGTCTGGGTGAGTGATGGGTCAGTCGGGGGTGTGGGGTCTGGGTGAGTGATGGGTCAGTCGGGGGTGTCTGGGTCTGGGTGAGTGATGGGTCAGTCGGGGGTGTCTGGGTCTGGGTGAGTGATGGGTCAGTCGGGGATGTGGGGTCTGGGTGTGTGATGGGTCAGTCGGGGGTGCCTGGGTCTGGGTGAGTGATGGGTCAGTCGGGGGTGTGGGGTCTGGGTGAGTGATGGGTCAGTCGGGGGTGCCTGGGTCTGGGTGAGTGATTGGTCAGATGGGGATGGGTCGGTCGGGGGTGTGGGGTCTGGGTGAGTGATAGGTCAGTCGGGGGTGTGGGGTCTGGGTGAGTGATGGGTCAGTCGGGGGTGTGGGGTCTGGGTGAGTGATGGGTCAGTCGTGGGTGTGGGTTCTGGGTGAGTGATGGGTCAGTTGGGGGTGTGGGGTCTGGGTGAGTGATGGGTCAGTCGGGGGTGTGGGGTCTGGGTGAGTGATGGGTCAGTCGGGGGTGTCTGGGTCTGGGTGAGTGATGGGTCAGTCGGGGGTGTCTGGGTCTGGGTGAGTGATGGGTCAGTCGTGGATGTGGGGTCTGGGTGTGTGATGGGTCAGTCGGGGGTGCCTGGGTCTGGGTGAGTGATGGGTCAGTCGGGGGTGTCTGGGTCTGGGTGAGTGATGGGTCAGTCGGGGGTGTGGGGTCTGGGTGAGTGATGGGTCAGTCGGGGGTGCCTGGGACTGGGTGAGTGATAGGTCAGTCGGGGGTGCCGGGGTCTGGGTGAGTGATGGGTCAGTCGGGGTGTCTGGGTCTGGGTGAGTGATGGGTCGGTCGGGGATGTGGGGTCTGGGTGAGTGATTGGTCAGTCGGGGGTCTGGGGTCTGGGTGTGTGATGGGTCAGTCGGGGGTGTGGGGTCTGGGTGAGTGATGGGTCAGTCGGGGTTGCCTGGGTCTGGGTGGGTGATGGGTCAGTCGGGGGTGTGGGGTCTGGGTGAGTGATGGGTCAGTTGGGGGTGCCTGGGTCTGGGTGAGTGATGGGTCAGTCGGGGTGTCTGGGTCTGGGTGAGTGATGGGTCGGTCGGGGATGTGGGGTCTGGGTGAGTGATGGGTCAGTCGGGGGTCTGGGGTCTGGGTGTGTGATGGGTCAGTCGTGGGTGTGGGGTCTGGGTGAGTGATGGGTCGGTCGGGGTTGCCTGGGTCTGGGTGGGTGATGGGTCAGTCGGGGGTGTGGGGTCTGGGTGAGTGATAGGTCAGTCGGGGGTGCCTGGGACTGGGTGAGTGATAGGTCAGTCGGGGGTGCCGGGGTCTGGGTGAGTGATGGGTCAGTCGGGGTGTCTGGGTCTGGGTGAGTGATGGGTCGGTCGGGGATGTGGGGTCTGGGTGAGTGATTGGTCACTCGGGGGTCTGGGGTCTGGGTGTGTGATGGGTCAGTCGGGGGTGTGGGGTCTGGGTGAGTGATGGGTCAGTCGGGGTTGCCTGGGTCTGGGTGAGTGATGGGTCAGTCGGGGTGTCTGGGTCTGGGTGAGTGATGGGTCGGTCGGGGATGTGGGGTCTGGGTGAGTGATGGGTCAGTCGGGGGTCTGGGGTCTGGGTGTGTGATGGGTCAGTCGTGGGTGTGGGGTCTGGGTGAGTGATGGGTCGGTCGGGGTTGCCTGGGTCTGGGTGGGTGATGGGTCAGTCGGGGGTGTGGGGTCTGGGTGAGTGATGGGTCAGTTGGGGGTGCCTGGGTCTGGGTGAGTGATGGGTCAGTCGGGGGTGTGGGGTCTGGTTGAGTGATGGGTCAGTCGGGGGTGTGGGTTCTGGGTGAGTGATGGGTCAGTCGGGGGTGTGGGGTCTGGGTGAGTGATGGGTCAGTCGGGGGTGTGGGGTCTGGGTGAGTGATGGGTCAGTCGGGGGTGTGGGGTCTGGGTGAGTGATGGGTCAGTCGGGGGTGTGGGGTCTGGGTGAGTGATGGGTCAGTCGGGAGTGTGGGGTCTGGGTGTGTAATGGGTCAGTCGGGGGTGTGGGTTCTGGGTGAGTGATGGGTCTGTTGGGGGTGTGGGGTCTGGGTGAGTGATGGGTCAGTCGGGGGTGTGGGTTCTGGGTGAGTGATGGGTCAGTCGGGGGTGTGGGGTTCTGGGTGAGCGATGGGTCAGTCGGGGGTGTGGGGTCTGGGTGAGTGATGGGTCAGTCGGGGGTGTGGGCTCTGGGTGTGTAATGGGTCAGTCGGGGGTGTGGGGTCTGGGTGAGTGATGGGTCAGTCGGGGGTGTGGGGTCTGGGTGTGTAATGGGTCAGTCGGGGGTGTGGGGTCTGGGTGTGTGATGGGTCAGTCGGGGGTGTGGGGTCTGGGTGAGTGATGGGTCAGTCGGGGGTGTGGGGTCTGGGTGAGTGATGGGTCAGTCGGGGGTGTGGGGTCTGGGTGAGTGATGGGTCAGTCGGGGGTGTGGGGTCTGGGTGAGTGATGGGTCAGTCGGGGGTGTGGGGTCTGGGTGAGTGATGGGTCAGTCGGGGGTGTAGTGTCTGGGTGAGTGATGGGTCAGCCGGGGGTGTGGAGTCTGGGTGAGTGATGGGTCAGTCGGGGGTGTAGGGTCTTGGTGAGTGATGGGTCAGTCGGGGGTGTGGGGTCTGGGTGAGTGATGGGTCAGTCGGGGGTGTGGGGTCTGGGTGAGTGATGGGTCAGTCGGGGGTGTAGGGTCTGGGTGAGTGATGGCTCAGTCGGGGGTGTGGGGTCTGGGTGAGTGATGGGTCAGTCGGGGGTGTGGGGTCTTGGTGAGTGATGGGTCAGTTGGGGGTGTGGGGTCTGGGTGAGTGATGGGTCAGTCTGGGTAGTGGGGTCTGGGTGAGTGATGGGTCAGTCGGGGGTGTGGGGTCTGGGTGTGTAATGGGTCAGTCGGGGGTGTGGGGTCTGGGTGAGTGATGGGTCTGTCGGGGGTGTGGGGTCTGGGTGAGTGATGGGTCAGTCGGGGGTGTGGGGTCTGGGTGAGTGATGGGTCAGTCGGGGGTGTGGGGTCTGGGTGAGTGATGGGTCAGTCGGGAGTGTGGGGTCTGGGTGTGTAATGGGTCAGTCGGGGGTGTGGGGTCTGGGTGAGTGATGGGTCAGTCGGGAGTGTGGGGTCTGGGTGAGTGATGGGTCAGTCGGGGGTGTGGGTACTGGGTGAGTGATGGGTCAGTCGGGGGTGTGGGGTCTGGGTGAGTGATGGGTCAGTCGGGAGTGTGGGGTCTGGGTGTTTAATGGGTCAGTCGGGGGTGTGGGGTCTGGGTGTTTAATGGGTCAGTCGGGGGTGTGGGGTCTGGGTGAGTGATGGGTCAGTCGGGGGTGTGGGGTCTGGGTGAGTGATGGGTCAGTCGGGGGTGTGGGGTCTGGGTGAGTGATGGGTCAGTCGGGGGTGTGGGGTCTGGGTGAGTGATGGGTCAGTCGGGGGTGTGGGGTCTGGGTGAGTGATGGGTCAGTCGGGGGTGTGGGGTCTGGGTGAGTGATGGGTCAGTCGGGGGTGTGGGGTCTGGGTGAGTGATGGGTCAGTCGGGAGTGTGGGGTCTGGGTGTGTAATGGGTCAGTCGGGGGTGTGGGGTCTGGGTGAGTGATGGGTCAGTCGGGGGTGTGGGGTCTGGGTGAGTGATGGGTCAGTCGGGGGTGTGGGGTCTGGGTGTTTAATGGGTCAGTCGGGGGTGTGGGGTCTGGGTGAGTGATGGGTCAGTCGGGGGTGTGGGGTCTGGGTGTGTGATGGGTCAGTCGGGAGTGTGGGGTCTGGGTGTGTAATGGGTCAGTCGGGGGTGTGGGGTCTGGGTGAGTGATGGGTCAGTCGGGGGTGTGGGGTCTGGGTGTGTAATGGGTCAGTCGGGGGTGTGGGGTCTGGGTGAGTGATGGGTCAGTCGGGGGTGTCTGGGTCTGGGTGAGTGATGGGTCTGTTGGGGGTGTGGGGTCTGGGTGAGTGATGGGTCAGTCGGGGGTGTGGGGTCTGGGTGTTTAATGGGTCAGTCGGGGGTGTGGGGTCTGGGTGAGCGATGGGTCAGTCGGGGGTGTGGGGTCTGGGTGAGTGATGGGTCAGTCGGGGGTGTGGGGTCTGGGTGAGTGATAGGTCAGTCGGGGGTGTGGGGTCTGGGTGAGTGATGGGTCAGTCGGGGGTGTGGGGTCTGGGTGAGTGATGGGTCAGTCGGGGGTGTGGGGTCTGGGTGAGCGATGGGTCAGTCGGGGGTGTGGGGTCTGGGTGAGTGATGGGTCAGTCGGGGGTGTGGGGTCTGGGTGAGTGATGGGTCAGTCGGGGGTGTGGGGTCTGGGTGAGTGATGGGTCAGTCGGGGGTGTGGGGTCTGGGTGAGTGATGGGTCAGTCGGGGGTGTGGGGTCTGGGTGAGTGATGGGTCAGTCGGGGGTGTGGGGTCTGGGTGAGTGAATGACCACATGCTGAGCTGCTGATTGTGTGTTCCAGGCTCCCCAGTTCATTGACATCCCTCTGGAGGAGGAAGATTCGTCCGATGAGGAGTACAGACCCGAGGAAGAGGAGGAGGAGGAAGATGAGACAGCCGAGGAGGTAGCTTGTGAAGGGCTTTGAGTTGGGGGTTTGGGGGGGGGGGGGGGCTCGACTTTCCCCTCCCTGTGCTTTGTTTCCATCCGGGCTCCTTGGTTCACGGTCCCATTCCCATCCCCCTCCGTCTCTATCGCTGTGTGGTAGACCCCTCCCTCCTCTGGCTGAGCACCTGCTGCAGGCCTGCAATGTTCTGGGAGTGACGTGTGGACAGCTTGGAGAGAACACTCCCCCCACCCCCAGCCCCCTACACCAGTCGCTGCTGTCAGCTCCTGTGTTTTCTCCAGCTGAGTAATCAGAGGAGATACAAGACCCTCATGGCTGGTCTGCCTTTGTATAAGACCTGACGCCATTCCATGCGCTCGATTCCTCTCTCGGTTCGGAATATGCTCATCCCCGGAGCACCCACTGCTGTCTGGGTGAGGGAATGAGCAAGGTTCCTAACTCTGTGAAAGAGGAATCCCCCTGCCCCTCTCGTCCCTAATCTCCCGGACTGTGGCCTCTGCATTTCCCACTGCCCAGCAGGCAGGGCGAGGGGAGCAGACCCTGTCAGAACCTCCCTTCCAGATCGCAGACCGGGTGTCTACACAGACCAGAGAATCCCGATGGGGAGGGAGCAGGCTATTTGACCCCCCCCTGAAGAGCAAACCACCCAGACCCACCCCCTTTACCTATCCCTGTCACCCTGCATTTCCCACGGCCAACCCACCTTAACCTGCACATCCCTGGGCCCTATGGGACAATTTCCCACGGCCAACCCACCCTAACCTGCACATCCCTGGGCACTATGGGACAATTTCCCATGGCCAATCCACCCTAACCTGCACATCCCTGGGCACTATGGGACAATTTCCCATGGCCAATCCACCCTAACCTGCACATCCCTGGGCACTATGGGACAATTTCCCACGGCCAACCCACCCTAACTTTGGAGTGTGGGAGGAAACTGGATCACCCAGTGCCGTTCCTGCAAACTCCGCGCAGAAGGCAGAAATCTTCTCTAAACCTCAGTGAACGCTAATCTCTCACTCTGCTCTACGCTGAGCTGGACTTTGTCACCAATATTGTGGCTGGTGATGTGGGGGGGTGCGTGGGGGTTGAAACCAGCTGCTGATCCTGACTGCTGAGCAGTTTGCACAGACTGCTTGTGGGTGCCTGTGCTATGAAGACTGGACTGGATGACATTTCGAGTCCCCTGTGGCTCCCCCCTTGGCCAAGTCTGTGCTCACTTGGGGTTGGTGCCAAAAGAAGCCTGGTGAGAAACGAGCCTCTTTTTTTTGAACCAGATTTTCTGGTGGGACGTGGATGTCGCCGACTGGAGCAGCATTCTCTGCCCTGCCCCGAGCTGCCCTCGAGACAGTGGTGGTGAACTGCGTTCTCGAAAGGCCCCAGTGTGTGTGTGTGGTGTCGGCGCTGTTCCCGGATTGTGAGCCAGCCACGCTGAAGGAATGGCTGATAGGTTTCCCGGTCGGGATGGCCAGGGGTAGGGAGGGAAACTTGCAGGGATGGGTCGTGTGGCCATGTACCTGCTGCCCTTGCCCTTCAAGCTGGGCTTGGGAAGGCTCTTGTCTGGAAAGGGCAAGGGGATGGGGTCAGGTTTGATGGGACAGGGGCTTTCAGAAACTCTAGCTCGAACTGGAGCCAGGTCCTGAATAAACAGAGAACGAGGGAGGAACCAGGTGCGTGGAAGGGGGTCACAGTCATGTCAGCTTTTACCTGTGGGCCGTACAGGAGCCTGGGCAGCTGGTGATAATCGAAATGCCGTGTGCCTCTCGCTGCGTCCCTTTGTTCCCATCACCTTGCTGATATCCCGTCTTGGCCTGTTGCAGAGCTTCATGGAGAGTGATGCTGAGAGCACCAGTTCCTCTCCTGCAGGGAGTGGCAGGCCACGGTCCAGGCAAGAGGTGTTAGAGACCGAGGAGGAGAGTTCCTCTGCTGAGGTGAGTGAGTCTGGTTCCAGCGTTGGGCTCTGTATCAGTGTTCCTGCTGTCCGTCCATCCCTATCTCCGTTAGCTGCACCCCCTTCGGTCTGCTTCAGCTGCTCCCTGTGGCTGCCTTCTCACCGTGACCCTAGTTTGAGTTTCTCCCTCAGCTGGAAGCCCTGTCAGTGCCTACACCTTGCCCACGGTTTATCTGCCTTTCAAGTAGTTCCCTTTGCTGGGAAGGGGCTGTCGTGTCCCCCTTTGACACAGTAGTGTCGAGCTGCCAGTCTGCCTGTTTCGGGAGGGGAAGGGCGTGTGGTTCTCCGACTTGGGCACTGCAGGATACTTTTCCAAGTCAGGATGGTGCATGGGGCATGGAGGGAGACTCTTGAGGGGGTTGGCATTCCCATGTGTCTGCTTGTCCCTAATCTCTCTCTCTCTCTCTCTGACATTATGAGGATAAGTTACCACAAGTTGCCTTTGTTTCAGCTACTTAAGAAATTTTACAATCAAATACTGAAATAATGATTGAAACTTTATTGGGCCCTCTACGCTGTGGGGAAAAAGTCCCAGCCTGTTGAACTGCTCCTTATAACTCCAGCTTTCCAGTCCAGGTAACCTCTGAGTGAATCTTTTCTGCACCCTTTCTAGTTTAATAATAGAGCGGTGCTGGAAAAGCACAGCAGGTCAGGCAGCATCCGAGGAGCAGGAAAATCGACATTTTGGGAAGGGCTTTTGCCCGAAACGTCGATTTTCCTGCTTCTCGGATGCTGCCTGACCTGCTGTGCTTTTCCAGCACCGCTCTAATCCAGACTCTGGTTTCCAGCATCTGCAGTCCTCCCTTTTGCCTAGTTTAATGATATCCTTTCTGCTACATAAATATGGGGTTTAACAGATATTGATTGTGTCAATAAGACCCCTCAAATAAACACCTAAAACCTTCCTGATGCCTGAAACCTCGACTCTCCTGCTCCTTGGATGCTGCCAGACCTGCTGTGCTTTTCCAGCGCCACACTCTCGACTCACAACCCAACCTTTTAGCTGAGGAATGGTGGAATTTTGCTACAATTCCAAGCAGCAGCATCTGTCTGTGGGTACGTCCAGGGTTCGATTTTTGTGCAGTGTTGCTCTCATGGGTATTGCCACTGAAGAGCCACGGGGCTGAAGCCTTCCTGGGTTTTCTCTCTGTGGTTAGGTTTGTGGTGTGTCTTCATTTCTGACGCTCCCGAAGTCTGTCGCTTGCTTTCTTGTCAGGAGTGGCGGACGATTGCTCTCAACTGAGCTTCACGCAGTCTAGTCGTCTGCATTCGCTGCTCGCAATGTGGTCCCTCTACACTGGGGACTGGGGGACCCGCTTTACAGGCTATGCACGTTCTCTCGCAAAATTCACCCTGAGCTCTCCGTCACTTCAACCCCCCCCACCCTGTTCCCCGGCCAACATCTCTGTCTCAGGCTTGCTGCAGAGCTCCAGGAAAGCTCATCACAAGCTGGACAAAACAGCACCTCATTTTCCACGCTCGATAGCCTCCTGGACTCAATATCGAGTTCAGCAGTTCTCGGGTTCAAGGCACCCTCTCCCACGGCGAAAGTGAGATGCTGGGAAAAGCACGGTCAGGCAGCATCTGAGGAGCAGGAGAATCGACGTTTCGGGCAAAAGCCTTTCATCAGGACTCACCTTCTCCCATGTGTTGACCCGAACCGTTACACACTGGGCCCTGTGATCACATGGTCTGCTATTACACACCACCCCATTTAACCATCAGTTATCTATTATCTCTCTATATTCACTCTCTGAGCCAGATCATTACCCACTCCTTTGTCTGTCCAACTGCTGTTCTCTCTCTTTGGGCTCTCCCCCACCTATCATCTTGCTCTTTACTCCCTCCCCCACCCTATCGTCTGCATAAAACAACATTTTCCTAGCTACCATCTGTTCTGAGGAAGGGTCACTTGACTTGAAGCGTTAACTCCGCTTTCTCTCCACAGATGCTGCCAGACCTGCTGAGTCTTTCCAGCAATTTCTGATTGATTTCTAGCTTCTTCTGTGTTCCTTGTCTGGTTCAGTGTTAGCTGTCTGCTTGATACACCGCCAGCCTTTCCTGTCATTAACTCCTGGAACTTTACTGCAGGCCACTCAGTTACCCTTGTGGCATGACGTCGCCAGTCATCAAGCAGTTGTTCAACCCCATATTTATGTGGCCGGGGTGGCTAAGTGACCTGTTGTTTTTGATTCCCTGTACCGCTATCTGGTGAGGAAACCTTTCAGCATGCCGGCTTTCACAGCACTGAGTATAGGATGTCTTGTTGCAGCTGTACAAGATGTTGGTGAGGCCGCATTTCAGGTACTGTGGTCACCCGACGATAGAAAGGACATTATTAAACCGGAAAGGGTGCAGGGAGGGTTTACGGGGCTGCTCCCTGGACTGTAGGGTGTGAGGTGCAAGGAGATGTTGGACAGGCGGGGGACTGTGTTTTTCCCTGGAGTGTAGGGGACTGAGGGGTGACCTTATAGAGGTCTATAAAGTCACAAGAGGCATGGCTAGCTGGCAGCTTTTCCCCCCTTCTAGGGGTGTTTAAAACAGGGGGGTGGGCATAGGTTTAAGGTGAGAGGTCCACAGGGGCATGTTTTCCACACAGAGGGTGGGGAGTCTCTGTAACGGGTTGTCAGAGGGTAGTGCTGCAAGTGAGTACAGTATTACCCATTTAAGGACCATTCAGACAGGGACGTGGATGGGATAGGTATGGAGGGATATGGACCAAACACAGGTAAATGGGTTAATGGTGAAAGGTGGACGGTATGGACAGGTTGGGCCGAAGGGCCTGTTTCCATATCTCTCAGGAAGCTGATGATTCCAGAGAGCAGTATTGCTGCAGATCCAGTCCAGTTCTTAGGTACACATTGTCACAGTATTACACTTTCAGAGGGAGTGGGGTTTGAGCAATGGACGTTGAATTGAATGGATGCAGGTTGAACAGCCCCCGTTGTGTGTTTTGACCGGTGTTTCCAACATAACCCCCTCGCAGTCTCTGCTCTTGTGATGATGTGGAGGAGCTGGTGTTGGACTGGGCTGGACAAGCTCTGAAATCACTTCACCCGGAAAAAGGAGCAGTGTATGGAAAGCATGAGATTGCAAGCAAATCCTGAGTCGTGGGAGCTGGACATGTGCTGTAATGCAGCACCGCAGCATGTGTCACACACTAGGGAGGGGTGTTAGGGGGTGTGTGTGTGTGTGTGGGTGGGTGTGTGGGGTGTGTGTGTGTGTGGGGTGTGTGTGTGTGTGTGTGTGTGTGTGTGGGGTGGGGTGTGTGTGTGTGTGTGTGTGTGTGTGTGTGTGGTGTGTCTGTGGGGTGTGTGTGTGTGTGTGGGGTGTGTGTGTGTGTGGGGTGTGTGTGTGGTGTGTGTGTGGGGGGATGTGTGTGTGGTGTGTGGGGTGTGTGTGTGTGTGTGTGTGGTGTGGTGTGTGTGTGTGTGGTGTGTGTGTGTGTGGTGTGTGTGTGTGTGGTGTGTGTGTGGGGGGATGTGTGTGTGTGTGGGGTGTGTGTGTGTGTGTGTGTGTGGTGTGGTGTGTGTGTGTGGGGTGTGTGTGTGTGGGGTGTGTGTGTGTGTGTGTGGTGGGGTGTGTGTGTGTGTGTGTGTGTGTGTGTGTGTGTGTGTGGGTGGTGTGTGTGTGTGTGGTGTGTGTGTGTGTGTGTGTGGGGTGTGTGTGTGTGTGTGTGGGGTGTGTGTGTGTGTGGGTGTGTGTGTGTGTGTGTGGGGTGTGTGTGTGTGTGTGGTGTGTGGGGTGTGTGTGTGGGGTGTGTGTGTGTGTGTGGGGTGTGTGTGTGTGTGTGTGTGGTGTGTGTGTGGTATGGTGTGTGTGGGGTGTGTGTGGGGGGGTGTGTGTGGGGGG
The DNA here is from genome assembly GCF_037043375.1 of Chiloscyllium plagiosum. Classification (NCBI taxonomy): domain Eukaryota; kingdom Metazoa; phylum Chordata; class Chondrichthyes; order Orectolobiformes; family Hemiscylliidae; genus Chiloscyllium; species Chiloscyllium plagiosum. Next base: position 48,710,138 of record NW_028270188.1, read on the forward strand.
TGTGTGTGGGGGGTGTGTGTGGGGTGTGTGTGTGGGGTGTGTGTGGTGTGTGTGGTGTGTGTGGTGTGGTATGGTGTGTGTGTGTGGGGGGGGTGTGTGTGTGGGGTGTGTGTGGGGGGTGTGTGTGTGGGGTGTGGGGGTGGTGTGGTGGGGTGTGTGTGTGTGTGTGGGTGTGGTGTGTGTGTGTGTGGGGTGTGTGTGTGGGGTGTGTGTGTGGGTGTGTGTGTGTGTGTGGTGTGTGTGTGTGTGTGGGGTGTGTGTGTGGTGTGGGTGTGGTGTGTGTGGGGGGTGTGTGTGGGGTGTGTGTGTGGGGTGTGTGTGTGGGGTGTGTGTGGGGTGTGTGTGGGGTGTGTGTGTGGGTGTGTGGGGTGTGTGTGGGGTGTGTGTGTGGGGTGGGTGGGGGTGGGTGGGTGTGGTGTGTGTGTGTGTGTGTGGTGTGTGTGTGTGTGTGTGTGTGTGTGGTGTGTGTGTGGTGTGTGTGTGGGGTGTGTGTGTGTGTGGGGTGTGTGTGGGGTGTGTGTGTGGGGTGTGTGTGTGTGTGGGGTGGGTGTGGGGGTGTGTGTGTGGGGGTGTGTGTGGGGGTGGTGTGTGTGTGGTGTGTGTGTGGTGTGTGTGTGTGTGTGTGGGGTGTGTGTGGGGTGTGTGTGTGGTGTGTGTGTGTGTGTGGTGTGTGTGTGTGGTGTGTGTGTGGGGGTGTGTGTGGTGGGGGTGTGGGGGGGGGTGGGGGGGGTGGGGTGGTGGGGTGTGTGTGTGTGGGGGTGTGTGTGTGTGGTGTGTGTGTGGTGGGTGTGTGTGTGTGGGGTGTGTGTGGTGGGGGTGTGTGTGGTGTGTGTGTGTGTGTGGTGTGTGTGTGTGTGGGGTGTGTGTGTGGTGTGTGTGTGGGGTGTGTGTGGTGGGTGTGTGGGGTGTGTGGGGGGTGTTGTGGGGTGTGTGTGTGTGGTGTGTGTGGGGTGGGTGTGTGTGTGTGGGGTGTGTGGGTGGGGGTGTGTGTGGGGGGTGTGTGTGTGGGGGTGTGGGGTGGGGGGGGTGTGTGTGTGGGGTGTGTGTGGTGGGGTGTGTGTGGGGGGGTGTGTGTGTGTGTGTGGGGGGTGTGTGTGTGTGTGTGGGGGGGTGTGTGTCTGTGTTGTTGGGGTGTCCTCCCCCCCCCCCGTGTTGTTGGTGTGTCGTCACCCCCCCCCCCCGTGTTGTTGGTGTGTCCCCCCCCCCCCCCCCCCCGTGTTGTTGGTGTGTCGTCCCCCCCCCCCCGTGTTGTTGGTGTGTCGTCACCCCCCCCCCCCCCGTGTTTGTGTCGGTGTGTCCTCCCCCCCCCCGTGTTGTTGGTGTGTCGTCCCCCCCCCCCCCCGTGTTGTTGTGTCCCCCCCCCCCGTGTTGGTGGTGTGGTCCCCCCCCGTGTTGTTGGTGTGTCCTCCCCCCCCCGTGTTGTTGTGTGTCCCCCCCCCCCGTGTTGTTGGTGTCCCCCCCCCCCGTGTTGTTGGTGTGTCCCCCCCCCCCCCCCCGTGTTGTCTGGTGTGTCCCCCCCCCCCCGTGTGTGTTGGTGTCCCCCCCCCCCCCCGTGTTGTTGTGTGTCCCCCCCCCCCCCCCGTGTTGTTGGTGTGTCCCCCCCCCCCCCCGTGTTGTTGGTGTCCCCCCCCCCCCCCGTGTTGTTGGTGTGTCCCCCTCCCCCCCGTGTTGTTGGTGTGTCCCCCCCCCCCCCCCGTGTTGTTGGTGTGTCCCCCCCCCCCCCCCGTGTTGTTGGTGTGTGTCCCCGACCCCCCCCCCCCGTGTTGTTGGTGTGTCCCCCCCCCCCCCCGTGTTGTTGGTGTGTCCCCCCCCCTCCCCCCCCCCCGTGTTGTTGGTGTGTCCCTCCCCCCCCCCCGTGTTGTTGGTGTGTCCCCCCCCCCCCCCGTGTTGTTGGTGTGTCGTGTCCCCCCCCCCCGGTGTTGTTGGTGTGTCCCCCCCCCCCCCCCGTGTTGTTGGTGTGTCCCCCCCCCCCCCCCGTGTTGTTGGTGTGTCGTCCCCCCCCCCCCGTGTTGTTGGTGTGTCCCCCCCCCCCCCCCCCGTGTTGTTGGTGTGTCCCCCCCCCCCCCCCCGTGTTGTTTGGGGTGTGTGTCCCCCCCCCCCCCCGTGTTGTTGGGGTGTGTGTCCCCCCCCCCCCCGTGTTGGTTGGTGTGTCCCCCCCCCCCCCCGTGTTGTTGGGGGTGTGTGTCCCCCACCCCCCGGTGTTGTTGGG